>NC_042495.1:47992381-48034120 GCF_005508785.2 Acyrthosiphon pisum | reverse complement strand
TACAGTGATATTATATCATTGAATTCAAATTTAATACTGTCCATTATACAGTGACCCACTTCTACCTACTGTACAGCAGAGCGAAATCCACTTACCCACCTTTTTTTTATTAGCTTTTTAAAGTTCAAATATTGACTGCAAAATACGTAAAAATGACGAAAATTTGCAAATTTGAAATTATTTTGAATTAGAAATTCATAAAAATTTTTCTTTTTAAATCTAAGATTTGAAAATGTAATACAAGATCATTCATAAGTTTATCTATCTTTATCAAAAAAAAAAATGTTTACAAGAAACTCAAATTAAATTTTTATGAGCATTTGAAATTCATATTTTTACAACATTTGATATTCCCTCGATTTCTCATGTGACGATTTTCTTATTTTGTTGTAATTAAAATACAAATGAATCTAAATACTTGAAAATTTCACTGAATGTTCATATTTTCATTTTCTATACACCATCAAATTTTCAAAATATTTTGACTCTTTTTGAGCTGTTTACGGTCATTGTCAGTTTTCAATTTTTTCTAGTTTTTTTTTTCTATAAATATTATTAAAAATTTATTTGATGGTAAAAAGCGTAAAAATTTAATGCAAGGCTCCTTATATATTATTGTTACAATAGCAGTTGAAAAACATTGAAAATACATAATATGCAGAAATTTTTTTTATAAGCATTTAAAGTTCGAATTTTGACAAAATATATCAAATTTAAAATTTAATAATTATTTTTAGTTTAAAATGTACCTATAAAATGTTACACTTTTATAGCTAAGGATTAAAAAATTAAAACAATGTCCCTCGTAAATAGGTTACATATAAATTACTTTATTCACAATAATATCATCAAATATAAGTACTTAATAATATCATAGGCTGACTGACCGTTTTCGCTCAGAATCGTTTTTCTAATACAATGATATTATTTCGTTGAATTCAAATTTAACACCGTCCATTACAGTGATCCACGTGTAACCCACTGTACAGCAGAGCGACATCCACTTACCCACTATTTTGTTTTTGTTTTATTACCTATAGTACATAAGTATAGATTATTAATCTAGTTTTAATAAGTGGCCCCTTGAAATGTCCTGACCCACAGTCTCAAAACTCTGGATCCGCCCCTGGGACAGACCACAGACGTAAGTTTATGGCGTATTCGATTTGACCAATATTCTGTGAACTGGTGGCACCAGTCTGGTTCAATGTTTCGTATTCAATTTATTGCTCTGACAATATTATAATCGTGTGCACTATATCATTGCGCACTTTCTGCGATTCTGCAGCACCTATTTTGTCAGCGCAACGGGTGCATAGGTATTATAAATATGAACAGTTTTCACGGGACACATCTAATTTCCTATTTTTCATATTACTATCATTATAATTATAAATTTTATTATTTATATCTGATAATAATGTTTTTTTCATGAGAATTAGAGATCTATAATTTCCGTGGTTTTTTCTTATTCGATTTACAGAAAATTATAGAAAACTAGTGCAACACGCGCGTATTATTCTATTCCGTGGTGCTAGTGTGTAGTGGAATTTCAGTGCACACTATTTTGCCAAATCGAAAACGCGGCTATTAGGATGAACCGTATTTACCATAAATACATGAACTATTTTATTTTTTATACATTTTTTAATAGGTTTATTGGCCTATGATATTCTGTGGTATTTACCTGTACGTGTTATCACTATAGATAAGAAATATTCATATATTATCTATCGCGCCACATTATCTTTTTTTGTTGTTCTAGCGCGTTATCAGCGTATAACGTCAGTGTCCAAAAAGATTAAAAAATAAAAAGTACGCAGCGAGACGAACGCTGAAGCTCTCCGAGGCTGGATACTTCGTCGACATTACCCATTCCGTCAACGTCTTCATCCGGAAATCGGAATTCCTGAGCAGCAAGCATAACCTGGTCACCCGTCCGCCATGAGCACCAACAAGGTGCAGAAGCAGGACGTGCTGCAGGCTGTGGTGGTGGCCAGCTTCTTCCACAAGAACTTCTGGCCGGCCGCCGACGGGGATAGCGCGTGCCTTATGCCACTCGTCAACCGGCCGCTGCTCCACTATACGCTCGACATGCTCGAGTCTTCGGGTATCGTGGACGTTGTCGTGTTCTGCTCCAGTGGAAGCGCAGACAGCATCAAAGATTCCGTACAGCTCGCGAATGGCGCCCGTCGGCTGAACGTTGTCTACACAACTTCGGACACCTGCCGGTCGTTTGGGGACGTGCTCCGGCACTTGGACTCATGTGCGCTTATACGAAACGACTTCGTGCTGATGTGGGGCAACGTCGTAGGCCAGCTACCGCTGTTGCCGCTCGTCAAGCGTTTCAAGACCCTGCGGCAAAGTGGTGACAGGGGCGCCGTCATGACCATTATCTACCAACGGTCCGGTGACCCGAACGCCGCCTCGGTCGGAGACCAGACAATCGTGTTGGCCGCTGACACGGGCAGGGTGCTGTTTCACAACAGGGCCCGAGGTAAGATCAGCCTGCCACTGGAGCTGGTGCTCAACAGCACGGTGGACATCAGGCGTGACCTGGTCGACACGAACGTTGTCATCTGTTCGACGGCTGTGCCGCCGCTGTTCGCCGACAACTTTGACTTCCAGACCAAGGATGACTTTGTCAAGGGGTTGCTCATCAACGAGGAGATATTGAACAGCACGCTCTACGCCCATGTGGTGGATGGTGACGGGTACACTGGCGAGGTGTTCGACTGGCCATCGTACCAGCGGGTCACCCGTGATGTGTTGCACCGATGGACATACCCCCAGGTTCCGGAAGTGGTTGACAAATACAGCCTCAGGTATGGGAACGTCTACATAGGCGAGAACTTGAAGCTGGCCCTGACCTGTAATTTGGGTAACGACACGGTCGTGGGATCTGACTCAAAATTCGGTAGTGGCACACGTATATCCAACACGGTCATTGGCAAAAATTGTACGATCGGCAATAATGTCACAATAGAAAACTCTTATATTTTCAATGGCGTTACCGTCAAGGACAGATCAATCATAAGGTTTTCGGTCATTGGAGATAACAGTATGATCAAAGAGAACAGCCTCATCACAGAGAGCTGTATTCTTGGAGGTGAAGTTGTGATCGAACCGAACACAGATTTGAAACAGTTACAAATACTCAGTTCAGACTCAACTAACAAGTCAAAAAAGTTAAGTGCTAAAGCTTATGCATACAACGCTGAAGACGATTCTGATTCGGAAGACGATCAAGATGTCAGAGGCCTGACGTTTCGTAAGAGAACTTGGTCAACCAATAGTTGCTCTTCATCTGACGATGACACTGCATCAGTGGCAGCGTCCATACCCGATGACACGTGCATGTTCTACTCTGAAGTTGTGGATTCGTTGATCAGAGGTTTTGAAGACCACGTGCACTGCGATAATCTTATATTAGAAATTAATTCATCGCGGTACGCCTACAATATCAATTATAGAGAAGCAAACTTTCAAGTGATCCGAGCAATGTTGACACTGAACAGCAAAGCCGAGCTTGAGGCTCTGAACCAAGTACGGTATTATACACAACTGCAGTCTAAATTAGACTACTTTCTGCCAGTACTGAGAAATTACATAAAATCTATGGATTCGTGTGAAGACTGTCTGTCTGCAATCGAAGACATTGCCAAAGGTGAGGAGCTGCTCAACACAGTTATAGTCAAGGTAATACATCATTTATATAACATGAACATATTGAGCGAAGAGTCAATTCTCAAGTGGCATGAAAAGGAAGAGGACACTCAGTTTGCAAAAACCGTAAGAGAAAAAGCAAACAAACTAATTGAATGGTTAAAAGACGCAGAAGAAGAAACAGATTCTGATGATGATGATAGTTCGTAATACTTTGTATAAAACTTGTTTAACGTGGCATATACATATAAATATATATATATATATATATTTACAAAAATAAATACAAATCTTATTTGTTCTTAAAGCAAGAAATCGACAGAATACATTTTTAAGTAGTAAAATTAAATAGTTAAGAGTTGTACCTACATAATTTTTGATAACATATAAATATTTACATAAATAACTTAAATATAATATGGCTTGGTAATGAAAATAAATTGTGTTAAACTTAAAAAAAAATTATCAAAATAATGCAGTATTGACAACAAAAAAAAATCAACAATGCACAGCCATAAATAAAACCAATTAATTTCTGAAGGTGTGATTTTTTTTAATATAAATAGTAATGTTGACCTGTGACTTATGGTAACATCATAAAGAAATTGGTTCAGAAATCTGTAGTTTTTTATGAATAATACAAATACAGTACATAACTAACTTAAATTGACTAAACAAGTAGTAGGTGGTACAATAATGTGATTATACAATAAAAATGTCAAATAATAATAATATTAAATTATAGTCTTTTGTAAATGGGATACATGGTGGGACAGGGAAAAAATGTATGGTTTATCATTCGAACAGATGAGACATGACAAACATAACTGTTATTCCAGCAATTATCAACGTATACTGTTTCATTGATTCTTTTGGGTTCTCTTCGAGTAGAAGCTCGGGTATTACAGTAACCAAAGAAATGTGAAGAAAACCGCCAGCTGTAAACGGCATAATCCAAGATGTCTTTGCCTCTGAAAAATAAAGTATTCGTCATTTTTAAGTTCTAATCATTTATAATACAATCAGTACAATAAAAAAGCTTTGTCAATCATGAATTCAAGTAGTAAATAGATATTTTTCCATAAACATTATACTCCGTGCCACGAGAGAACGCAACCACTCGTTGACCAAATTATGCTCAGTCCGCACATTTTCGGCCGAAAACCAGTCTAAAGCATGCTACTGGCAACCACTAGAGTTAGTCGAGACATGTCATACAGTAACTAGTGACCGCTTGAAGATCGAAAATTGGCCTCGTAGCTCCTCGAGTGAATCATTCAGATGAGCAGAGCAATTGTGTTCTCTCGCGGAGAGGAGTATAATTCAAGTTTATATAATAGTGTAAGAATGTAAGAATCCAAGTAAAAAGTGTCAGACCTAATAAATCGTTTAGAATAGGCATAGAGATAAGAGTAGTTATTTTCTTACAATAGTACCTAAAAAGTTTATTATTTAAATCTTGGAATATTTTCTTGGTAATGCAATATACATAAATATTTTGATTGTTTAATAGTTAAATTTTCTTTTATACAATCATGAGGCTGCCAATAATTAATTTGTATAAGGATACAGGATAATCTAAAGTTTACTTTTCACAAATATGAATTATTTTGTAACCTATATAATTACGTAATATATTAATTAAAAAAAATATCTAACGGACAATACCTACCTAACATTTTTAAGTTAAAATAAAACAAGAAAATTCTGATTTACTTACCAACATCATCAGAAACTCCACTACAGTATATGGCTGTAAGGGCTCCAAATATGCCAGCAGAAGCAGTATATACTTGAGCACATGCAGCTTCCCAACGACTAAACCCAGACTTCAAAAGAATAGCAAAATCACCAACTTCATGCGGAATTTCGTGAACTATAAAGAAAAACAAAGAACATCTTTATATCAATTCTACTCAATAGTTATTAATAACTGTTAGATAATAAATATATTTTGCATTACCTAATATTGCCAAAGTGGTGAACATACCAACTCTTGGGGATATGAGAAAACTTCCTCCTAATGCTAAACCATGAGTGAAATTGTCGATACAATTGGCTAACAAGTTTAAATAACCACTTATCTAAAAAAAATACATCAAATGGTTATATTTTCGTCTTGGGATGTTAATTCAACATAAATACTAATAATTATGACTCACTTGAATGTGATTTTTTCCTTTGGTCACCACATCAATACATTTAGTTGTTTTTCCTAGATCCTTATGGTTGTTATTGACTGAGTTTATGACAGTAGACACTTTTTTATGAATGGTTTCATCAGTGTCTTCATTATCTGACAATGAAAACAATTTCTCAACTATAATGAATACTAATAAACCAGCCAGAACCCACCAGCCATCCTGTATCCAGTCTTTATGTCTATCTATGAAAAATAAACAAATAAAATGTGATTATCAGATATTAATAGTAGACATTTATTATGAAACATACCTTTAGAACTCCACACTTCAGGTAAAACATGTAAAAATACATCACCCAGCATACCACCAACGGAAAAACTTAACAACAGACGTAAATGTTTACTGCCAGCTAAAAAAAAGTTTCATTATTCAAGTATATTCTAATTTAAATTTTAAAGTAATTATAAATGTATTTTTGTGTATCATTGTCATTTTAATGTAACCCCAGTAATAAATACTGTAGAATCCGCTTTAAGGGGACACTACTTAAAGGGGATACCCGCTTAATGGGGACATTAATGACAGTCTCGAATGAATGTATTGTATATAAAATTATTCGGATAATGGGGACAAATAGGTCACCGCTCGATGAGTCCAAAAAGTGGATTCGCCTGTATTCAGTTATGGAAACTAATGAAACCCAAAGATATTATCATTGATTATAAATATAGCTTATATTATAAGTATAAGTATAAGTTATATTATATAATATAACTTATATCTAACCACAGCCAGGGGCGGACCGCGAATAAAAATTGGCCCCGGGAAACAAAAAATTTGGCCCAATTTTGGGCTGATAATTTTAGCGCGGGTTTTCAAATCGCTCACCTACCACCCTAGCCATACTACCCTGACCGCAGCAGTTTATAGTGGCAAACACGTAGAGCATTTTATCTGGTTGCCGGCAGTGAGCAATCCATAGTATTTATAATCAATGATAATATTTAACAAATAAAAAATAGCCGCAGTCAATAAAATAAAAGAAACCCTACTGTCATTTCTTTATTTGTTTACTACTAAATATTAAATTATAATATTTATATAAATAAATGAGTAATTAAAAACTATTATTAAAGCCCCATGTTAAAAATTTCGTAATAAAAACCAGTATGCCAATAATTATAATTTAAATAAACAAACTTTTTAAGATACATATTCTAATAATATATTTGATTAACAAATGTCTTTTGGTCACAGTCATACAAAATGCAACTCAGAAAGATAATGAAATAAAATCAGTATAGTATGGTATAAGTACCTACTTTAACACATGTGCAAATATTTTACAATTTTATTTTTAATTAATTACCTTTTAATAAACACATTCTGTAACACATGTTCAATAACAGCTGTAATCTACTAAATTTACTAGTTAGTACTTGCGTCAATAAAGGCAATATTTAAAGTGGAAATTATAATAGTTAATATTTTGAATAGTACCTAATTATGAATCCAAAAATTGATTTCAATAATTGAAACATGCCAGACATTCGTAATAGTCAGAGAAAAATTATCTTGTTATTTGAATAACTTTGTAAAAATGTAGAGACAAAGTAAATTGCATAAATAGTTCACTAATATTAAGTTACTGCAGTGGTTTTATGAAAAGAAAAATAACAACTAACCTATTCAAACAAATTGTTAAGACTAAATAAATGTATTCTAAATTTATATAAAACCATAAAATAATATTAGACCTATATTGTATTCATTTAGCAATTTATCCTCATAAGTAGAATCAGGATTTTTATGCTCAGAAAAAGACGTTGTATGATGCTAATTTCTAATAATACCTATCTATATGCTCTAAAATATTCATCTTATATTCTCTAAAATTAGATAAATTAGGTTTTTATAGATAAATGAACATCAAAATATGGTTAAAAATCAAAATTTTAAATATATAATTTTTTAATAAAAATATGAACAATCCGGCGACTTGATAGTTCTGTGATAGTATTGAAGTGTCAAATTTTTAGGATCTACCAAAAATTAACATAACCAACTAAAAACAATTTTCAAACAAAATCACAATTCAACAGGTAATTGATTAAAACATATTTTGTATAGGTAGGTAGAGGTAATTTTGTATTGGTACTAACCTCAAAATTAATAATTATGGTTGAAAATAAATAATTAGTACTTTTTTCTCATGATTTACAAAACACTCCAAGATATTATTCTAAAGAAACTAAATAGTAAACAATCTCGATTCCCAAAATCCTGGAATATACTCAAAAATGCAAAAAAAAATGTTCCAGGAAATTCGGGTCATAAAATAACTTAACTGTTCACTCCCAAAGTCCCAACAAACTGCATACACTCAATGAATATATGCAAAAGCGCTCCACTTATAAGCTATAATATTTATTATAACAAATCAACAAATTTCAAGAGAAAAAAATTTAAATATGTATTTATATATTATTATGTAGTACATTACTGTATATTTTCTAGATTAAGAGTTTGTGTACCTTGCTAAAACTCAAATATACCTTTTAATATAAAACATATGAAATAATGTACATGTATACTGCAAATATTTTAAATACAACTGTCTAAGTAATTAATATACGCATGAACAAGTTGATTTTTTTTCTTTTAACTAGTTTAATGATTGCTACTGACATTATCATGTAATTAAGTACAATGCGCCATAATATAGATTACAACACAGTTACTCATATAGACATAGACTCAACTATGTTTCAATTCGTTGCTTACTCAAAACCACGGTTTTAATTGTATGGCTGAATGTACAAATTATTGACTAATATTATTTAGTTATTCAATGCCAAAATTATATTGTTCATCTGTGTTACTACCACAACTAACAAGTTTTTTTTACTGAATTTGTATGTACGCAATATTTTATAATATAACCAACGTGAAAGTGTCTGTTGAATATGCTGTTTATTAATAATAATGTACAATTAATTTGCTAAAAGTCTATACCTCAAACAGGATGTATTTAATCGAAAGTGTATCTAATCTGTAGACATGCAGAACTGTCAATCATCTTCAAGGCCAACTAGAGGATCTTGGACATTTATGCTAAGTTTATTTGTAAGGTTGTAAGGTCATTACAGATTTCTTTGTTGACACAATATTTATATTCTGATTTGTAAGAACAGCATCAAAAATATACCTAACTTAATTTATACAAACTACCTATATCAATTTTTTTAATATTTAATTTGTAATAAGTTGACTTTTTATAAATATCTTACAAAAATCATAATTGGGTATGATTATTAGTTGTTTAAATGCAATATATTACTTCTCACATAACTATGTTGCAAATTGTATTAACAATTTATTTTGTACCAATTGTATAAACCACTATAATATACAAATATAGCTAGTTATAGAAGTTGTATACACATTATATGAAGTCAAATAACTAATAAATTGTTTGAAATAATGAAATGTATAATTTTTATTGTACAAGACTGATAGACAAAGACTGGCCTAGAAAACATAACAATTTACCTATAGAAAAATAGCACAGCTTGAACAATGAACATTCAAATAGTAATTTGGATTAGTATATGCGCATGTGAATATTATATAATATATGTCAGAAATTCAATAAATCAATCAACAGCCATACCAAATCTATGTAAATAAAAAGATAAAATAATTATTATTAGGTAACTAAGTACTATATTCTTTTAAGTATAATTATTTTCCCGTTTTTGCTAATATCTAAAACCTAACTACTAAGTTAATTTATTGTTATACTGTTTAGGGCACACCAGTAGAGTAGGGTATACCAATTACAAATTATTATTTATATTAATTAATTATACCTATTCAAACATTTATTACAAAATTATATCGGTAAACTAAAAGCACCTTTATCTTATTATTACTTTTGAGATAACAGTTAATATATTATGTCAATGAGAACAACTAAACATCACTATCTAGTTTAGAATGAAAACATTGATTAAAACAGAAACTATTTAGTTTGATTAGAAACCTAGTTGGTAATGATTTCATAACAGTCATTTCCTCGGTCATTTCAATATGAATTAATAGAAGATAAGTTTTATCATAGAATATGAATACTTACGTCCAGTTTTTAAAGAAATTGAGTCATTGACTGGCAATATGAGTAGGGGGACAAGTCCGCTGAGGCCCACGACAATGGACCCAATCACAGACATAAAGACCGGCTGATACTGGGTGGACAGGAATATTGTTGCAGCCGTTCCCATGATATTTGAGTAACAATCGCCAAACAATCCGTGACCAAACAGCGTAGAGTTCTGGTCGTTGTATACAACGGGAGCAGTATTCATGTGATATCCACTCATAACGTAAGAATACAACTTCGATATGTGCAATTTTAAATTAAAATAAAATTCACGTATAAGTGTGTGTTGGACGGGGAAGTGGATGTCCAAGACTGCTATGAATGCTTCTGACACCGCACAGCAATCTCAACAACAGAGAATAGGTTGTCGAGTTGTTTTTTATTTTTATCAGCTCACTTCACCTGAAAAAAAAAAGTACCCAATAATAATAACATGAGAAGAGCAGCAACATTAATCTAAAACGCAAATAAATGATTTATAATCGTCTCTAATAGACTCTCACACATGCCACTCTCTTCTCTCTCTCTCTCTCTGTCTGTACCTATATATACATACATATATATACCTATATATATATATATACCTACATATATATATATACCTCACAGCAGTTCTATAAGTATCTCTCCTAACCACCGTGTTTACTACTCGATACGACAATACGCAATATTTACATAAATGAGCATAAGTGTAGATAGTAATTAGAGTAGTTATTAATATTATTATTTCTTACTACCTAGTCAGTTTTTGTCTTCCACCTACGACCTACCTATTCGCACTTCGCGTTCGGCCGATGATGATTAAACCGGCTAATTATAATGTTATTATTATACCTACCTACTTGTTACTTATTATTATTATTATTACCAATGACCGGGTTATCAGCTCGCCGCGCAGCACTCGTCCGCCGACTAGGCGGGCGATTTGTCGTCGCTGCCGGCACGTCCGCCACGGCCGATTCCCATGTCCTTATTAATATTATTGTTTTCACTTGAAACCGTTTCGGACACTATAGGGTTCTTGCGGCGCGTCTTTTCCGGTCGGGTAGATAATAGGATTTTAAGTACTATTTAATATAAGAACCGTGGTTATCGGTCCACGTGCAATATATTACCAGACGGTTACGACAATGACGACAAATACGTCTTAATACGCGAACGCGACGACGGAATTAGACGAAAGGAGTACAATCTCAGTGGCGGTACATCAGTAGATGGTACACACGGCGCGGCTGCTGTAGACTGCAGTGTTATTGCTTATTGTTGTTGTTGTGCTATCGGTTTGTGGCCGGCGGGGATGGCGGGGTGGTGATAGGAGCCAAGGTCATGACGACGATCGACCAACCGCGACGCGAGACGGGCAGAGCTCGCCGCGCTGCAGCGACAGGAAATGAACGGACAAAAGCGAGATGGCCCTTCCTCTTTCGCTTGGACCATAACGATAACTTCTATTATTTATATTATTATTGTTGCGAACATATTAATATGATAAAATATAATATTATTGTAAATGAGATTTTATTTTGAAAATTATCCAAAGTTCGGACCGCCGTCGTGGTCGCTCTATCTAGCGGTCGTCAATCTGATCTTGTGCACATTCCCCAGCCCCACCACACACTCGAATCGTTGACTATAATAAAACTTTAATCATGGTCCAGGAAGACTATATATTTTTTATCTAGATAACGTCTTAAAAAATAGTTGTGAGAGATTCACATATTTTTACTCAACAGGTTTTAGGAACAAAATATACCTACCATGGTGCACCGCAGAAGGCAGATTGTACGTCTATATTATAGTAGTAATGTAATGTAGTTCACCTAATATTGTAATTTTTAATAATTCTACCTAGTATAATTACAAAAAATAACAATCAAATTGTATGTTGTTTTTTTAATACAAAAAGAACATTAGATACGTCATTTTTATTATCTCTATATTAACATACAACTCATTAAGACTTACGTGTTACGTGTAAGTCAATAGTACCTACATATAAGTCTCATCAACTATTTTGATAATGCCTACTAATTTACTTCTAGCCCTTGAGAGTTTTGGTTTAACAAATTATGTGTTTTTTACTTTTTTATAAGTATAAGCATTAGGCACCTAGTAAAATAAATGCTTCAATCATTAACTTTGAGCGTTGTTTCTGCAGTCTGCTTATACGTAGGGGTCAAAAGTAAAAAAATCCTTCTTATTAATAAAATATTAAAAAGAAATTATGGAAAAGTGAAATATTTACGAAACAACAATTTTTTCATTAAATCGATTTTGTTATTTGGTTGTAAATAAAAACGAATAATTGCAGATACCTAAGTACCTACTAAAAACTTTCGTCAAATATTATAATAGCATTCTCTAGAGTTTAGACATGGTATAATTTTCAAAATATTTTGGTTCTTTTAGCTACCTACCTACATTTATTTATAGACATTTGAAATTTTCCATTCTCTTTAATACCTACCTACTCTTTTTTCTATAATTATGGTCCATTGATAAATAAAAATTTTAGCTCTGTCAAAAAGATTGAAAATGTAATACGCTGTTTTTATTATAATTAAAAAATAAGTTGAAAATAAATACATATTAATAGGCCCGGCTCAAGGGGTAAGCGACATAGGCCCACGCCACGGGGGACACTTTAGTGAGGGGTAGCATTTTCAAAACTATAAAAATATTATTATTTCAGGGGTAGCAAAATTTGATTTAGCCTAGTGCACTATTTTTGCTTGAGTCGGCCCTGTATATTAAGTTTTCATGAGCGATTTATGTCAGAATTATGACAAAAGACGTAAAAATCGTAAAAATGTGCTAATTATTTTGTGCTTCAAATTCATACCTATAATATGAATTATGACTAGGTAGTAGGTAGTAAGACTTGAAAATGTAACACAAAACTCCTCAATCCTCGTACGTTAGATTAGAATACGTCTGCTTATTAGAATTAAAAAAAAAGTTTAGTGTAAATATAAATCACATTCATTTTTTATGGATTATGAGCGTTTGGATGTTCGAATTCTTATGACATTGCGGGATATTCAAAGTATATATTAACCATTTATCCTTAAACAGCTTTTGTTATAATTCTAAAAATATAAATCGTAAAAATTTTAAAATCTCAACTATTACTTAAATTATCTTTTTTTGCTGGTACACAATGTCAAAATGACATAATTAAAAAAATATTACCATTAATTTACCTGCACGAACATATAAACACGGTCATTCGAATCGGTAGGTAGATTGAGATTGACTATATGAAATAAATAAAGCTTTATAGTTTATATGCGCTATGTAGGTAGGTACCTATGCTCATAATCATTTTTATCGTGTACCTACCAAAAAAAAATTTAAAAACATACCTATCTATTTGTAACCCGGTAACCGAATGTCAAATTGTCGCCTGCAGTATTATGAAACACAAAGAAAATGAAACAATATTCCTGATCAACTACACAAAATCCACAATTAAAAGCAACAAACAACATAAATCATAATACAATTTTTAATTCAAATAGATTTATATAAACTCATTTAGAAATTGTAAATCAATCGAATTGATAATAAAAACCGTAAATAATATGTAGATATGTTACCTATATACTTTACAGCTAATAACCATTTTTTTAAGAGCATATAGATATGTATGAGTCTAAAAAAATGTAATTATACTGCGAGATAACGTGTAAAATGACGCTTATTACCTGGTGGTATAATGTTGCACACTTACACAGTACTATAAATATAATAATATAATATAAACACTGATAGGCGATAAGCCACTACACTATGTAGTATAATATACCTACTATGTATATTGTTATTTATTATTATCATATTATTATGCACATTGTGATTTCGAAAACTCATTTTTAATTGATTTTATTATATAGTATAATATAGGTAGGTACTTAATGGAAATTAAAGATACTAAAATTGTGTAATTTAACGGAGAAAAAATTACATTTATCATCATATCAAAGTATAGTACTAAATGTCTTTAAAATAATACAATTGCAGCCCTAAACGAAACTATTATTTTGGTATAATATGTAACGGCCGTTTGGAAGCACTCACCGCTTTAAGTCCATATTGTCTATAGAGTGAAGTTAATCTTTGAAGTCTGTTGGATATAATATAACGTAGTTGTAGGAATATAATAGTAATAATATATTATAATATTATTCTCCAGCATTAAAATAAAATATACTTAGTTTCAAGATCAAGAAATAGAAACCGGTGTCCGGTAGGTCAAACCCGGTTTTGTAACCCGAAATATTTCGTAACATGTGCGTGAACCTATAATATGTAGTTATAATATAGGTGTATAGAAATAGTGGTGAATGAAGTGAATCCATTTAAATTTTAGAGCCAACGAAAACTGAAAAGAATTTACATGCATTCCTATGCACATCATAGGACATACCCACCTACAGGACAAACCTATACTGCTGCACTATGCTTCAACACAGCAGTATGGCGCATATATTATTGAAAATTAAAAAGTGGATTTGAATAGTTATTTTTTATATTCCTGAAAATACGAAAGCAAGTGAAAAATTTTATATGCATATAGTATAATATATTCTATTTTATATTAAACCTATGCGGCTTCATAAGTATATTTTTTTAAACATATAAGTACAAAATATTTAATAATTAGGTAGATATGTTTAAATTTTAAAGTACCGAAAATTAACTAGATATTTTAAAATAAATGTTTTATATAATATGATTTTGGGCTGGATACACGATCAAAATATATTCCTGATCGATTTTTCGAAAGGGTTTCGTTGTCATGGTTACTTATATTAATAAAAACATATATTATGATTCAAATATTTTCCTTGTAGAGGAAAAATATATCGAGCAGAGTTCTATGGTTTTTTTCATTGGGTATATATCTATATGACTGAGTTTATAGGACGCCTCTAGTTACAAGTATTTAATTTCGATAACTTTATGCAGTCTAGCATGCAGTGCACAAAATGGGCATGGACCAATTGCGCCAAAACAAAATTTGTATTTTAGGATCAATATACCAATTGCGCAGCTTATATTTTAGGGTCAGTGTACCAAATTGCGCCTCTTATATTTTACGGTAGGTATACCAATTGCGCTTGTATTCAAATTTGCCGCCTGGCGGCTATCTTCAGATTTAGAAATATTGTTTTTTGATCTAATTCCATCAACATCAACATAAACACACTAAAATGCTTGCAAATTAAAAACGTATTTATTGATCAATTGATTACCTACTGGTTAGAGTGACTGGTTATAATACATTTTATAATGGTATCGGGAATTTTATGAAACGTTAATATTATTACGGACATTTGATCACGGAAATATGCATTTGAGTGATAGACGAAAACAAGTTATCATTATCATACATTTTTTATAATTGACGATCAAAAAGTAACTTGTTAAATGTGAAGAAAAAAATGTTTATTTATTTATATTAAATTATGTAGGTATTAATACTCGCATAAAAAATATATAACTAACTTATAACTTTTCCTTAGGTATTGTAAAATGTTTTGAGCGCAATTTGTCCATTGACCCTAAAATGTATAAAGCGCAACCCTACAATTTTTAGATCGCAATTGGTATATGAAAAGGAAATTTTAAGCGCAATTGGTAAACTCCCCACAAAATATACATGCCACAAGTATTTGACATTTGTAAGACCAAATCCTCAGAATCGCAAAATATATTAATAATAGGTATAAGATATTAATAGATTTAGATATAAAGGTTCTTACTTCTCAGTGGTGTATTTACGGTGGCGGATATGGGGACAAATCCGCCCCCATGGCTCTTTAAATACATGTCTATTATTATATTATAACTATTACATCATAATCTGTAAGCTAAAATTCTTGTCATCCGCCCCCTACAAAAAATACTAAATACACCACTGTTACTTCTTACTTAATATAATAATATATACGTAATATAATATATCAAAATAAATATTATGTATATATTATATTTAATATGTATATATATTTTAGGTATTCATCAATGCATTTTACATATTTTTATTACATACCATTTTCGAAATTTAAATTTCCTTTTCTTTTCATGCACGACCCACAATAAAACTAAAAAATAATTCACAAATTAAAATTAACATTTATTGCTAGATTAAAACATTTAAGACTTTGTATATTATATTATTATTAATATTTTCTTAAACTCACAAGTAAGTTCCACAAATAGTTAATAAATCGCGATTGACATTAGTTCTAATTTTCTAATTAAAAATGTAGTTCAATAATCCAATATTGACCAAGAGACCAGGTTTTTATATCCTTGGTTTATTTTCCCCGGCTACCATGATAGATTACGAAGTTAACAATAATGCATAATATTATTATAATATGACAATTGACAACAACGTTCTATTTCTATATATAATATCCACAATAATAGGGGACTACCTACTAACCACATTACAAATTTCGAATTCTTGACTTAATATATAATTTATATAGTTATCTCTATTTCAATGCACTTATGCACTTAATACTAATTTGCAATTTTATCGACAACATTTACATACTTACAATGAAGACATATTATACACTATACAGATATTCTATTTTTTTTTAAACTTTTTTTTTTATTAGTTAGCCCACGGCAAGTTAGGCCGTTGGGTGGTTTTTAAACTGTGGGGAGGGTACTGTAAGGTAAAACACGTGTGTGTTGTTTTTTGGCAGATTTTCAAGCGGGCACTCGTAGGTATATCTCCGTGCCCTGGTGGGGATGGCGGCACTTGTTCTCCGGACACTGTGACTTGCCCGAAGAAAAATGCCGCCCGCTGCCGAGGTATCAAACCATCGCCGGTGCGCGTCGCAACCGACGCCTTAGTCCGCTCGGCCACTCCGTCCTCCGATATTATATTTAAATTATAGTAACATCGGTATTAAATATTGACGCGCAAAATGTCGTAACCAAAACCAATTATACTTACCTACATTTTTTTGGAAATTATATTTGTTTGCGTAAGTCATGAGTATTATTATATGGTAGTACTCATTGTGTTGAGAACTTGAGTAGTTGATTGTTAATATTGTAAAATATAAAATGTATAATAATAAGTTCTATGATTAGGTATAATATTTACTAATTTCAGTTTATTTTTGCAAAGTTTATATATTTATGAATTATGACCATGTGTAGAGTAGGGAAGACTACACTCGTGATGGCCAATGTATATGCTTAAGTAGGTATTCGTGAAAACTTGAGCGTTCCACACTTTCGCAGCTCATATGTGTATACCTAAATGTTACAGGCAAAATAGGAAATCTCGCAGGCATTGTATTATAATTCCCGAACATTTTGGGAAATGTAAGAATGATCATTTTAATACTCTAATTTATTGTCTTCACATTAACCAAGTATTGTACGAGAGATCCCGTGCAAAATGTATGGTGCTGTCCAAGTTCAAGTGGCAAAGTGAATTAAATATTATAGTAGGTACACAGCACACATTTCAAATGGTATTCATACGACGTAACAAGTACCTACCTACAGCTACATGAGCTACATACTTTATTTGTTGGATACCACAACTTACGAGATACCTATCTAATATAAGAACAAATTAAATATACTTGTATGTATACTATTATGTAATATTAGATACGTTGTATTATGAATTAATTAAAATAACTATAATTTAATAGGTATAGTAAATAATATTAATTTTATTTGTGTTTATATAATAATAAAAGTCCTTCATTAGTAGGAGGTACTAGGTATCTAACAATGATTCAACGGATAATATATTTAAAATAAATAGTTAGGTAACTAATATTCGAGGCATTTATTTTAAAGTATTTTTATATTTATTAAGATACCTACCCAGTAAGATATTTTGCTTCGTTTTCGATATTTAATCGACAGTGCCCAGATATAATTTGGCACTGTCTGTTTGTCTACAATAATTCCCTGACAATGTAAACAGTTTCTTACTTTGTCCTCGAAAATCAGACACATTGTGATACAATACCCGACTTTCTACTTTGCCCGTAATATATAATATTTACCTATATATAAATATGAATAGATCAGTGCGACCGCCACCAATCAAAGTATTTGCAGTGCCTATATATAAAATTATTGTTAACACATTATTTGTAATAGGTAACAAACACTTTGGATTAAAAAATAATTAAATTAATTTAAATTAATAATTTAAACTAATTCTTAAGAAACATTTTAATTACATTCATTTGTTCATGAAATCATTGAGATTAGTCTTTAGATATATCTACATAAAAAATTACTAATTAGCATGGTTAAATTAATTTGGAAAATGTAAATTATTCAGTAGGTAGGTACTTAAGTAGTTTTCGGAGTGTGAAACATCGCAAGTTACAACGATAAATATAATAGCCAAAATAAAATTACTTCCGTTCAACGCTGTTTGTTATAGTATGTGAATACCAACTGCTAAAATTTTTTTCTCTGTGTTGATAAATTCTTATTGAAAATAGTATTGTTTATCAAATAATAGGTATTTACTATTTACTGTTTATATACATTATTACCATAAATACAATTTAATAAATTTATAAATCCAGCACATTATTGATAAATTAAAATAAATTATAGGTAGGTAGGTACCTGGTGTACGTCGTATTATTTACTCCTCTAACTGTTTTTCTTCAATTATAAGTCAAAATGTGGTCAATCAACAATTTAAAACGAGATAGTATAGACAGAATGTAACAGAAAGAACTGATGGATGTAATTATCTAACTACCTACATATAACATACCTATGTACCTAATAAGTAAGACCTTTTATTCTTATCAATTTAAAAAAAAATTATTTATTAAATGACTAGGTATTGCTAGTTATTATACCTATGCATAAAATTAAAATCAATATTGCTAAAACAAAGGTTGTTACATGTTTACTTAATTTCTGTAGGTATATAGGCACTTTATATCTATAGCCCAAAGGTATATATGCACGGCGTACACAATGTGCAGTAGGTATATAAGTCTAACATCTATATCGCTATAGTATTGTCACATATTAAATATATATATTTATTTTCTTAGAAAATTGTATTTAAAAAAATTCTTTTATTGTTTAGCATTTTTCTGTTGTTATAATGATTAATCATAATATGATAAAATGCTTAGATTAATAAATTAACAAGTGCTATATATTATATGAGTACCCATTTTAATCAATCGTGTATTCGTGTAGGTATCCGACCTATTTATTAATAAGATTTTAGATTCTGAGTGGAACAATGAATGTATTGATTTTACAATGATGTGTGTTTTTTTTTTATTTTTGTTTTTTATTTGACTGTAGAAACTTGAAAATTTCACTGAATGTTTATATTAGCATTTTCTATATACGATAAAATTTTGAAAATAATTTGACTCTTTTTGAGCTGTTTACGGACATTGTAAGTTATCATTTTTTTTTCTATAAATATCAATAAAGTTTTATCTATTGGGCCAAAAAGTGTAAAAAATGAATACAGGGCTCCTGATACATGGTTACACTAGCAGTTGAAAAATATTACAAATACATAGGCACAATTTTTTTTTATAAGCATTTGAAGTTAAAATCTTGACAAAATTTATCAAATTTAAAATTGAATAATTATTTTGTAGTTAAAAATTTATAAAATGTTCAACTTTTATATCTAAGGATTGAAAATTTAAAACAAGATTCCACGTAAACAACTGACAAGTATCTCTAATATTCTCTAAACTAAGTATCTATGTACAAAAAAACATTTCTCCACATTAATAATTATTGTACACTATACGTCTATACATATTTTATAGTTTGTATTAAATTCGTTATCAAAAAATAATATACAATTAATAAAAAATGACAAAAACGTTAACACGTTATTGATAGTAATTATAAATATTAAATTACACACATATTTACACTACATTATATACATTATAAATGTAATATTTATACAATTATTATACCTGCTATTTTATATATTATAAAAATTTTATTTTTAATTGATTAATTAATTGCTATTAATTCATTCAACTCGCAAGACCACTTATTTACATAAATAAAATAGTTATCATTTATCAGTGATAAATTCGTCCTTCCTAATTTACATATATTTTGTCGATTTAAATTCAAAGTCCAACAATTCCCATACCTAATTACCTACTAAGTACTTATACATACCTACCTAATTTATAAAGCAATTGTAATTTTCATTAACATTCATATTATTAGGTGTTTATTATAATATATAGTATACAATATATACAGATTATACCTAAATAAAATGGTTATAATGTTATAACTGAGTAAGATATATATTTTGATGAACATATTTAGAATTTTAAACTTAAAAATAATTTTTATAAATAAGTTAATAATTTTAATTAAATTTTCATTCTTATAAATCAAAGTTAATAGTTACCTATGTCCAAAATTATTACAATACAAATCATAAAAATAAGCTATTGATATAACTGATAAAAGCGGTTATGCTAGATAAAAATATATTTAAATTTAATTTTATAAAAAAAATTACATCACATTAAACTCATCATACATTTTTATTTAATATTTTTTAAATAATTGTTTTCTATCATTTGTGGTACCTACATAAATTATTATAATCTTTAATAGCCAAGCACATTACTAAATTAATATATTATAATGTGGGTACCTACATGGCTACATCGTAGATGTAAATTTTTTAATACGCATGAAAAAATACTAGTTGAAGTTTTTGTGTTTGAAAATGGCTTAGTTCCAAAGAATTTAACAAAACATTTTAAGAACTTGATAATTTGATATAAGTACCATGCAGATATAGTGTGGTTAAAAATATAAAATTATACATCTATACAATGAGAATATAAAACAAGATAAACTATAAAAAACAATAAACGATTATCTATAATAATTAATATTATTAATTATTATAATATCTAAACGATTAAGCAACTACAGATCAATCGTATTTTAATATAATATTGTATTTGTACCTATACTGTTCACAAATTAAATAATGTACCTAACCAACTGTTTAAATTCAAACTTAAAATGTAGAACGGACACACAATGGTCACAATTAATATTTTCCTTCTCACATGATTTATTTCTTTTTATATTACCATTTTAATAGTTGAGAGTGTGAATAGCACACGGGAAATCAATATTTTAATGCTAATGGTACAAAAAGTGAAGGTAACGTGAGAATTATTATTGTTTTTAATGTAATTACATACTATAAATAGCCAATAGGCAGGTAGATGGAGTAGGTATATTGACTATTGAATACGATATTTCAATATTGATGCTTTCTAGCACATCAATATTGTTATGAAAAAGTATAATCACAAACTGTTACTTATATGCAAATATTTTTTAATAGTAAAAAATTGCTAACATTTTACGAAAACACTATAAATAATAACTAAAGTTGGACATTTCCATTACTTCCCAACACATTTACCAATAATTATATACGATACCTATTATATATTATTGATCACAATATAGTCCAATTACGATGGTAAAATAATTTTAGGTAATAAATATATCGTAAATTTGTAACAGTTTAATTCGTCTTCTTAACAGATTGGAAATGGTAACGGACCACAGTTTCAATTCAAAGGAATATAATAATTTCTCGATTGTTTTTCAGTTTTAGTTTTTTCAGAAAATTGTAGAAAACAACGTTGGAATAAGAGTTACAAGTACCCTAAACACAGTGTAGGCATCCACGCCAGTTTTACTAAATATTTACATTTATTGTTTATTTTTACCTTATGGATAAGAACTAAATACTAATAGATACTATAACTATGGTAATATAAAAGTCATATTACTATGAAATTATATTATAAGCTGTAGCACAAAATCCAAATTAAAATTAAAATTATTTACCTTGGTAAAGCGCTACATTAAATAACTTTATAAATATTATATTTATAATTTATATTTTAGTTTTACTATATTTCTGTACATCTTATACACTTCTTTTTTCATATTCATAAAAGGGATTGCGACGCACTTTCGCACTCACAGATACGATAATCTTCCACTTATATTAGCTGTTAGCGCCTTAATTTAATTATTTATATATATTTTTTTAACTTACTATTCATCCCATTATTTTAAGTGACCCCTGATGACGTATAAAACGGAAATTGTGTCGTTTCTTCTAACTGAACTTTCTAATTGAATAAAAAATAATAACGCAACGGTAATGCCATGGCTTCTGTCAACGTATAAATCAGCCATCAGTCATCACAAACATTTATTATAAAAATAAATATTTACAGATTGTATGAATTTACTATATTATCTAAAATGTTATGAGTATACTATTACTGTGTAGTAATATTCACTGACTATATGATGTTAAAGCCATGGTGGGAGAGGTTTGAATACCCCCACCCACACCAAACGAGTGTACGCCACTGATTAAAATATCGAATATATCAATATTTTTTTTTTTACGAGTTAATGACCAATTAAATCAGTGGTTATTACAATGAATGACAATATTAGTGAATTATTAAACATACAGCATACTTATTACTTATATAGTTATATACCTTATTGCGTGTTTACTGTGCATTATAATTTAAGTATAACAATGAATATATCATATAATTTATCTAAGTTATATTATCATTTGAAACAAAAGACAGTAAAATAAGTATAGGTACTTAATACTTATATTTGTATATAATACGTTATAGTGAATATTAATTATATTATTAGTTGATACACGACACTAAGCGCATATTATTTACTCATTTGTATGTGTAATTGCCATCGTGTGACTTGTGTCAGGCGCTGTGATAGTTGTCAAGGGGACGTTATAACTTATAATACCGGTCACTTCCAGCTGTGAAACACGTTCACAAAAAACAAAAGAAGCCGCATTAAAAAGTGATTTTGGAGTAAAACATCTATTATTAAATGTATAGAAAATAATGTTTAGGAGGGATCTTCAGCAGGTTTTTTTTTGAAATATTAACTATTCAAAAAGTTACATGTACAACTTAATCTAAGGAAACCATTGTATTATTTATACGTAGGTAAATAATGTTTTATTATTTTATAATTTATTAACCAAGAAGTTGATGCTGCACCATGAATAAAAAAAAAGTTTTATTTTTTTTTAAATGTGCAAATGTAAAGATTTTTCGATTTTTATATCGCTTTCTTTATACTTTTCTAAAAACAGGTATTAGTTATTCATTGACCAATTCGGGTTATTTAAGAGGGCCAAGCCCCCCTCCGATCACCTTCTATGTCTGTATAAATAATATTATTAACTTAGCAAAAATAAAAATATATATTTAAAATAAAATTATATACTTTTAAACTTTATTCGGAAGTTTGATGGTTTTTCAGTGACTAATGACTTGCAATAAATTTGAAATTTCTATGTGGGAAAGGAGTGCGGCGGAATTGGGTAAATATTATTTGAATCTATTTTTAAACAATCATACCTTTGCCTATGCTATACAATATTTTTTAGGACTGGTAGGAGGATATGAAGGAAAATTTCGCCTTACCATCTGCCAAGTCGTTAAACGTACATAATAATAAGCTTTCTCGTACAGGTAGAATGTGTTTATTTGGATTATATGAACTGCGTCATGATATACGCTTAGTTATGATTATATAACGCTAAAAGTTATTTTTTTCTTAGTCACTTAACCAAAGTAAAAAAACACCGTGGATTGCTTCATAAGCACTAAGACTTTCCGGGTCAATAGAAAAAAAATTGATGGTGAGTGTCTATATAAAATTTATAATTTTGCTACATAAGCTTGGAAGTTGCAATGAACCTCGGCGCCACTGCTATTATCGATGTACTACTGTATTAGGGTTAATATTAGGTAAGTAATACTGTAATTTTTTTAATACCTAAATAATAAACTACCAATATTTAAATTTAAAAATAATATTAATAATCTTATTGTGCGCATATTTAAATATTCTATTTTAACGTAAACTCAAAGCTATAAAAAATATATGGAATGACTAATTTGTTTTGTACCTATGAACAGTTCTGAACTATGAATAATAATAATTAAATATGTATAAGTAAATGTTACGGAAATACAGCATGTTGCTATGTTATAATATAGCATTATAGCCATATAGGTAGGTACCTATATCGTAATATATTTATCTTTCACCTAATACGTACGAGTAACAGTCATCTCGTAAACGCTAATTTCAATAGTAAAAATATAACCATAGTATATCAGTGTATAAATTGTTTATATTTTCATTATCAATATTATAATTTATTAAATCATGGTAGATAGATGACAGACGAAATATTTTGCTAGGCGGTACCTACTCTGTTGGGAAAATAGTTGATAATATTTTATTATTAGTATAATGGTATATTGCATAATATACAAATACGCTAAATGAATAAACAATACGCAGTGAATTGTTCAACAACTTTCATTGTTCGTAAATCTATTACTAATACTAATTATTATAAGGCAGTAAGGCACCAGTCCTATATGACATATGGATACCTAATATGTATTTGTTTATTTTATTTTATTTCCTTACCTTACAGAGAAATACTACTCTAGATTAGACCTTACTGAGAAATACTCTCCCGAAAATCGATGGACTATTATAATATAGTCCCCGTTTGTAATCCAAACTATATTATTATAGGAACTTATTTAATATTATTTATAAGTTGAACAATGATAAGTATCCAATTATATAGAATTTTGGAAACATCGTAATATTTTTGTTTGTAAAACGTACCTATGTGGTATATAAGTACTGTGTAACTACGATATAGTTGGGTCACTTGGTTATAGTAAGTACCTAATTCAATGCCTTATAGGTAAATATTGTCAATCTTTTGAAAATTAGATGACTTTTCAATTATTTTATTATAATATCACTATATAATATCACTATGGTAGTTATATACTTTTAAAATAATAAGTTATAGTACACTGAATGTTTGGACTTTTTATATTTTATTCAATGTTTTTATACATTTTGGTTAAATATCATTGTAGACATTTGTCTATACCTACTCTATAATTTACATTGGTAATTATATAATTTACATACTTTAAACCTTTGTTTAATTTCACACTCAAATACAATTTGTCAAATTATATTTTGTATTTTACTCTTGATATGTTTTAAATTACCGAATCGTGTAAATTGTCACCTATCTAGTAGACCATATCGTATGGGAAATCATTAAAACAATGCTAATAACGTAGTTTCCCCACGTTAGCGATTCTAAACAGTTAAAAAACAAATCGTATATACTATAGAGCATATACGTTTAATTATGCTACTATATAATATTATATTAAATGGTTCAAAGTTTTACACTTATTTAGTTTTTTTTTCTTCATAAAAATTAAAAACCACTTAAAAATATGATTTTTGGTCTTACGATATAATATATAAAAGGTAATATACATAATATAATTAATCATTATAAATACAGAAAATATTGTAAATTTTGTTTATTTCATACTACATATATTGACTTCTATGGTTAAAATTTTAAAATATGGGATGAATTATTATTCTTAATTTTTTTTTTAATAAAATAACAAAATATCATCCTATATTGAATTAGTATTTACGAGTATATAATTATATTAATACTGGGTGATCCATTCAACGCAAGACATCACTCATTATTTAAAAAAAGTATTAATGTTTTTTTAAAATAAAATATTTACATGGTTTCAAGTAGTTTTTTACCTTATAATTCAACCCTTAAATTACTTAAGATTTTTACTTTTTTGAATGACAATATACCGTTTTAATTTCGATCTTCAAAGTAGAATTTTAATTTTAAGTTTAAGTTTAAAGTTTAGATGAGTGGAGTTGATTTCGCGGTTACCCTGGCAAGAAAATGGCCCACTATTCCGCATATCGATATGCGGAATAGAGGACCATTTCAAATCTTTAAATATTTATAACTCATACAATAAACTAAGAGTACTAAATTAGAATTTTAAGTATTGAAATTCTGAAATTCTGAAACTAAAACTGTACGTTTTCATTCAAAAAAGTAAAAACTTAAAAAAAATATTTTTTTTTAAGAATGTTGTTTATAACGACTGGAAACAATATAAAATTGTATTTTGTCCATAAACGTTATAGTACTTTTCTAAATAATGAATGTCTTAGATTAGTAAATGGATCACCTGTATAGGTACTTAATCACTGGCAGAGATTGATGTATCTTTGGCGTCTCGCGTTTAATACTGTGGTTGCAATTTTCTTCACATATTTTTTATAAGTACTTATGACAAACTTTTAAAATAAGGACATTTTCCGTATAAAACTGGACGTCTGTCCACCCTACATAATATAAATGCTTACCAAGTATACATTTCTTATTTTATTTTATACTTCTAAAGTAAGTTATAAATCATGGATCTGCGTTTGTTCTTGTCCTTATACAGGTATGAATATTTTCTAAAAATTGTACCTAGCCATCTGTAACTATCGTTATCTGCACTCGGTACCTATATTATACCCTGTAGCACACGTGTACAAATTAACTAACAATGACGCAGCGGTGTTGAGTGCAAGATTGAAAATTTGAACTACGTATTTAAAAAGTGTAGGTAAAAGTTTTCTGAACTAAAAAAAGATAATGGCTTTTTTCTACTTTAAAAGTTTCAACTTATTAGTCCGTCGTCCGACAGTTGGTTGGGATTTCTTTAGTTAACAATAACTGTCATACAGATTGTATTCTTGTATTTCGAAACAGCGAGGCAACGTGCATAGTTATATGTTTAACAGACAAAATAGCGAGTGCAAAATCAACGTCTCCTGCCAATAACGACTGACGAGTAATGGGTCGATAAATTAATCAATTATAGCGTGGTAACCGCGTAGGTAATTGTATTTGGAGCTGCTGCCCGAGATCGATACAATTTACGCATTTAACAAAGTTTAATCAGGGACCTATTATACCGGGAGCTTACGTTTATGTAGGTATATTATTAAGCTATATATCATGCCATAACTGTAACTATACTAAACTATATTATTATGTTATTACAATAAAATATTCTCCGATGTGTCCTGCGTACGTCACAATAATCGGCACCTCGTCGTATTTATAGTATTCTAGTGTATTCTACCGGTGCTCACGTCCATATGTTAATCTATTTTCAGACGTCTCCGAGGCGGTCACAGTCGATGGGATTCGATTGTTCGATACCGTGGGCCCATATTCACGACACCCGAAAATCGGCGATCAGTGTTTCCGGCACAGGCACATTGATCGGACATGACCATCGTGTGCAATGACACAACAATAATGGCAATATAATTGTATTTTATTTTATGTACCACGCGGTGATCAATAATTGGTTTATTGTATTATAACTACGAGAGGAGCCAAATTGCGCACATCCCACAGCCGTGTCAAGTGTCGACTCAACTACGTAATAGTCTATACTTATTATTGTAATGGATTCGTGGCTGTCGGTGGACGTGACAACGGCCAATGTCCTGTCCAGAGACAATCGAGGATCCGTCCGCGGAGTCAAGACGGTAAAATATTATAAATAATATAATATAGGTACCTATGCGTAGGCCGGCGGAGTTTCCTCTCCGTTTGCTCGTGGTTTTATACAAAAAAAAACTAACAATAATAGTCACACACGCGCTTCGTTTTACACGGGTCCCCTGATCATTGGCGTGGGTACCCGGTTTTGCGTGTATTTATAGTGTGTGGCACGAATAAAACGAGATTTTTTCCTCTTAAAAATCAGTGGCGGCTGCGTCGGCGGCTGCGGGTTGGATATGTCTTTAAAAATAACTTAGTTCACCGCGCCATTACGTAAGTACGGCGGTATACGCGACCGGCATTCGTCTATCCGATCCGTTTGCCATATTTCTCGTTTTTCGTAAAAGTGCGTTGTATTTCATAATTCATCATACCTATATTAATATAGTAATATTAATTTTTTGTTTCCAATTCGCCAGCGTATATATTTCCTTCGACTCGACTACAGACAATGGATATATCGTCAGACGTCAGTATTAAATATTTTTATCAATAATAATAATAATAATAATAACAACAATGATATAATCGAATCGTATCACATATACATATTATATAGGTCTGGGGGCAGTTAGCATTAGAGGCTTCTCAGGTGTATATCGATGACGGTACAGGAGGACCCGCCAAGAGCCCGTACGCCGGAACGGTAAGACGATGATGAGATGTCTGCATCGCGCCGAACATATTATTATATTAAATAATTATAATATATTATTATTAACTGTTATGTGACCTGCAAATCTTTAATGTTGTAGAAAAGGAGAACATATTAACACCGTATACGTTTACTCACATGCTGAAACTATTTTAGCTTAACATACCTATAGCCAAAAATTAAATTAAAAAGACACTAATATGGTATAAAAAATTATAAAAACATAAAATAGCAAATAGGTAAATCATAGTAAATCATAAGAACAACATCTAGACTAGACTTATTATTACAGTCAAATTAAAAAAAAACATAATGTGTAACAGTTTCTCAATTTATGGGGTACTTATTCCTAAAGGCTAAAAGTGTGTACATTACACATTATCATAGATGGCGTTTGTGGAGGGGGTCACGAGGGCTCATTGCCCCCCTCCCCCCATAAAAATATTGAGAGGGCAAACTTACCATTTTAAATGGGTCAATAAATTGTTATCAAGTCGACTGCCCCAACGAAAAAGGACGTAACTCACTTTTACTATTTTTCTGGTTGTCCGGCGACGCTGATTGTTGTATTTAATCAAACAAAGACGTTGTGAACAATAAGATCGAGTTACTACCATCTTCAACGGAAATCCAGTAACACCAGTAAAACCAAATTGAAAAAAAAAAAATAAAAATTCGTAAAAGTGAGTTACGTCATTTTTCGTTGGGGCAGTCGAAGTGTCCCCACTACAATTAGAGCCAAGTGCCTCTTATGACATTATTGTATTATTTTATATGTTGATAATTTTACATTTTATGTCTATATATGTTTGTACAATATTAGTTGTCCAATATATATATATATATATATGCTTTTTATTCCTTTTGTGGAGAAGTTTTTCGTAACCGGGGGTAAAGGGGTTTGGTTACTATTGCTAGAGATTTGTATCGTTAAGGAGAAACGTTTGGCTTAAAACTATTATCATTTATATATTTTAATTAATAATTTACTGTATGATCTGAAATAGTTGTAAATAAAATATTTTCCTTTGAATTCGCTCATGTTGATGGTGAATGTCAAACTAACTGCAATGTGTCGTTTTAATAAAATTGTACTAATTTAGAAAGAGCCAAATATTGTCGAGTGTGTATCTATATTAATTTATGTCGGGCAATTCTATGCTGTTTAATTAGTGTCTAATTTATTTATTTATTTATATAATATAAAATTGTAACATATAGAATATTAAACGCCGTATTATCTTATAGTATTATGTACATACCTAGCTTCTGGTGAGGTCTACGCGTTGGCTTCGTATTTTTTGACGATGACGATTTTAACAAAATAAACATTTAAAAGCTTTTGTTAGTGTACAGTAGATAGATGCAGCCCAGCAGGTGCCCTAGATTTTATATCGAATTTTTAATTAATCTGCGAATTTGAAGAAATCCAACAAACACTATATACTTTTTGTAAAGATAGTGAATAATTTATCAACAACAACTTAATGATTTTGTATATATGATTGGTAAAACGAAGATAACAAATCAGGAAACTATAGCTCGGCTTTGCAATAGATGTAGAGTGAACCTCGCCATTGAATAGGTCACTGACCACTGTAATTGATGTGTTCAATTTGAGTTCAATGATAAATTAAACGATTGTAGCACGATTCTGGTCTATCAGTATATTATGTTACTATGTATATTTTGATGTACATAAATATGATATAAGTATTATAAAGCGCTTTTAGTAATTTATTTTACATTTTGATGTTAGAACTTACTGTTTAATTCATTTTTGCCGAAAACATCACATTTATTAAATTGTTAATTATTATAATAATATATATGAATTATTGTTAATAACTTTTGAGTCAATACAGGAATTAGTTCGTGGTATAAATAGGCAATAGCTTAAAATAAATCTAAATATTTTAAAAACATGATTGTATATAGTCAAATATTTATAATGATATAACTACCTACGTAAAAGTTTCAAGTCTTCTTCAATATTTTTTTTTTTGATTACAAAAAAAAAACTAAAATTGTTAGTACCTACTTAACTATTTAAAAATACCAAATTTTGAAAACATTTCATGTCTACAAAATACAATCATATATTTGTATTTTTTTTTTAGATTCTTTTGTTTTTGTAAGAACGAAAATTATGAAGAAACTTGTATGACATTTTCAAACCTAAGTAATTAAAGTTGAAATTTTATACAATTTTGATACTACAAAATAATTTGCAAATTGACAAATTTTATCGAAAATTGAACTTCTAGAAAAATGAACACATGTATATTAAAATTTAACGAATATGTATTGAAACAACTTATGTGATTACTTGTATTAAATCAAGCATTTTACCGAGCTTAAATGCTTATATGCACAATAAAGAGCCAATATATTTTGAAAATTATATCACATATTTTTAATGTTAATATGTATATTTGGTGTAAAGTAATAGTTCACAAAAAAATAATAATATAGGTACATCATTGTTAAACAAATTCATTCATCATTCCATTCAGTCAAAAATTATAGATGAAAAAATATAATAAAATATAAAACGATGTTGTTTAGAATAAAATATATTATTTTAAACCGAGATGAATTAAAACTATTTTAGTTGACGATCTGTATAAAATAATATAAAGTTGTATTTAAAAATAACAAATTAATTTAAGGATTAAATTAGTAAATTATTTTCCTGAAAAGAAAACATAAATAAATACATAATATTTAATATTCAGTTGAATATATTTTGTATATAAGGATGTGTTATTATTTTAAATTTAATTTTTGAAGGTGAACAAGTTATTACTATTAAATATAAATGGATGAGCTCTTAAATATATTCATTGAGTAAACACATTTTTCCCCTTTCTAAAATTATAAAAAAGTTATGATAATAATATATAATTATCATAGAAATTACTAACTATATGCAATCCATAGCATAATAAATGTGTTTATCATTAAATTTGACGTGTCACCCATGTAAAAATTTAAAAAAAACCTGAATAAAATTCAACTAGTTGAATCGACTCATCGTAAAGATTAAATTGAGAACGGGATGTCTTGACAAAAAAACATTAATCATTATTATTTACAATTAGGTTGGTTGAAAGTTTAACAATTTTATTATTATAGTGTTGTAGTCGTGCTTACGTGAATGTATGTTAGAATAATATAATGTGTTGTATCGTTGCCGAATGTTTAACAAAAATTACCTACTTATTTTTTTTCTTATATAGACGATCGAAAAATTACCGGATAAAGTTTTGCTGAACATATTTTCGTACCTGAGCCACAAAGAAATATGTAGTATGTCAAGAGTGTGTAGAAAGTGGCGCACGATTGCGTATAACACGTCCCTGTGGTACAGCGTATCTCTGAGACCGGAAATATCAGGACTTCACGTCACGTCTCTGGACTTTTTGTTGTCTTTGATCAGGTGACTATAGTGCTTCGCCGTAGAACAAACTCATATACTATACATCTATTATATTTAAGGTATAACGGAAAGAAGTGACAAAATATGTATTAAAATAACTGCAGCCTACCAACATGGGTTTAAAAATATTTGTTCTAACAATCAATATTTTAAAACTAACATTTTTTAAATTTTGATCAGAACAATTGTTATTTCATTTAGTGAATGTTGGTGACATTTATCTGCAGTTCTTTCTGTTATAACCTGTATACTGTGTATAGTGTATACAATATACAATATACAATATACATGTACCTACAACTATGATTATGCCCGCGTCTTTCGCCTAACCTTGTCAACGTGTGTGTGTATAACAATAATTTAGTGTGAGATTCGGCTCTTCGTTGCGCTACATAGAGTTGCCAATCGAGCTTATAACGCACACAGTCTTGCACGAACTGGCCAATAGGTGTCCAAATCTCACTCATATGCTACTCGACTTTTCGACCGCCATGCAACTACACGATTTCAGCGAGCTCCAAGCGTTCCCCACCAAGTTGAAATACCTCTGCGTGTGCCTGTCGGAAGTGATCTTCATGGAAGGGTTCATGAGAAAAATCTATAACTTCATCAACGGACTGGAAATACTTCACCTGATAGGCAAGTTGGGTACCACCATTCGTACCGCAGTATTATATTGTATACGTGAATATTAATTATAAATTCACGGCCCGCAGGTACTTACGAAAAAGTCGAAGAGGAAGAAGAAGAGATTTATGAAGTGATAAATGTGCACAAACTCAAATCGGCGACGCCAAACTTGAGGGTCATAAACTTGTACGGAATAAACTTCATCGACGACAGCCACATTGATGCGTTCAGCTCCAATTGTATACAACTTGAGTGTCTGGCCGTGAACTATTGCTCCAAGGTCACGGGGTCTACAATGAAAACGTTATTTCAGAGAAGTAAAAGGCTCAGGTGTCTCTTAATGAATCAAACGAGTAATTAAAATATTGTACTTGTACGGCACGACAACACACAGTTATAAATCGTTTGACGAATGCAATTTACTTTAGATCTCATCAGCGAGTATTTAATGCAAGTGGAATGGGAAAAATCTTCGATTCAAGAATTAGACATATCTGGGACCGATCTCTCTACCGAATGCCTGATCGATATGTTAGTTCGGATACCGAATTTGAAGTTTCTGAGCGCAGGCCAGATGAACGGATTCAATGACACTGTGTTAAGTTCGTTCATGGAAATGGGTAACGTCAGGAACCTGATCGCGCTAAATTTGGACTATTCGGACAATTTGTCGGACGAGGGACTTTATAAATTTTTGTCCCGTTATGGACATCAGCTACAGGGGCTTTCTTTGGCCGGCATGCCACATATTACTGATCAACTGTGGAACACAGTCTTACCGGTTCTCAACAATGTCATGTAAATATAACTATTATCATTCACGTAAAGTATATAATATTATATGATATAAGTATATATACAAATGGTTAATTTAAATTAAAAAAAAAAAATAAAATACAATACATTTGATTAATTATCACTCAAATATCTTATAATTATAATATATATACTAATAAGTAATCTCTTGACAAAAATATTTCGAAAATATAAAAAAAAATACAAAATCTCGAAAGACGAAAAATTAATGTAAGTACGTAATGTTGATTTATTTCAGAATTATGGTTATGGGCACTCAAGAGAGACTATCTGGTAACGTGTTAGTAGATCAACTTATGGACGGTATAGCTACTAATTGTCCGAGATTAGAAAGACTCGAATTGAAATGGGATCCGGATAATTTAAGATTTTCGGATAAAAGCCAAAAAGCGATTGATATTTTTCGAGTAAAATGTTTGAAACTCAAATGCTTGGTTCTAAGGTAACGCGCAATAACAATATAATATTGTGCAATCAAAATAAATTATTTTTTATTTTCAAACACGAATTTTTTTTTTTACCTATGTTTATTATATTTTTCAGCGATGGAAGGTATTACGAAATAGTGAAAGCAAACTTCGAAAGAGCAGATAGACTAACGGTGGTTAGAACCACTACATGTTGTAGTGTCTCCAATTATTACCTACTACAAAATTACAAAGATTTAATATTTAATTGATTCCAGATCATTTATAATTATTTATAAAATTAATTAAGTTATCAAAATGTAAATAATTGTGTTTCCGACAGTACATAATATTATTATAGTGTCAACCATATATTATAGTCTAAGCACCTCAAACAATAATAAAGTATACATATTTCATAACGTATCGGTCTTCGTAATTACGCAAGAGAAAGTGAATTACTTTACGCATTACTTTCACTTCCTCCAAGAACAAGTTTAGGTGAAAGTATAGTTTAAAAGAAGAAAACGATTGGGCACATACTGATCAAATTCAATTCAGTCAAGTCGCACTTCACAACTGGACTACAACGTTGTTTGCTTGCTTTATAGAAAAAAAATTTAACGTTTATTTCATATTATAGTATACATATTTTCAAAGATGTATATAAAGTACGAAAATCTTGAGGATAAAATCGCTAAGAGACTGGACGATTTGTTCGGCGTTAAAGACTGTCTGATCGAAGTCAACCCAGGAAAATGTATACTTCCGCCCAAGTACAAGGATTTGGGCCAGAGAATTAAAAACATGGAGGTCAGACCTGATGACGTATGGCTTGTGTCGTATCCAAGAACAGGTAATAATTTTAGTAATTTACTTCCGTATGTTTAATGAGATGTGAACAACGACACTGCATTTTACAACAATAATACGGAGTTGTTTGTGAGCATGACTAATACTTTGAGACTGATTACAATTTTTTTGTCTCTGTTAAATTTATTATAGGAAGTACTTGGGCTCAAGAAATGGTTTGGTGTATTTGCAATGACTTGGATTTCGTAAAAGCCAAGAGCATGATTGGACAACTAAGGACACCGTTATTAGAGTGAGATATACCTTCAGAAAATTCTATACGTATTAGTTATTACTATGCTTATATTTTACTATAGAACAAACTTTTCACTGACATCTATTAAAATATATATTATATCCTATTATAAATACGGAAATAACATCAATAGAACTATTATTGACCGTATTATAATAAAATATAATATGCTATGACTATTTACTATATAAAAATTATTTAATTATAACACTGTCTACTGATTAACTATAATGTAGGTATATACTTAGTTAAACATTGCCGTTGATTTATTATTATAAAATGTGTTGCTGATAAAAAATTTAAAAACATAAACGTATTTTTTATCAATTCAAATTTACTGCTTTATCTTAAAAATCAAAATATTTTAATTATTTTTGTGGAGATAAATAATTTAATATTGTATTTATTTATTTACCTACATAATCGATTTAATAAAAAATAATAGACAAATGCAACCGACCTAGTAATAAAATATGTCTCCTTATTATAACGAGGAAAATAATATTTTGCACTAGAATAATTTATATTATACCTATACCTACCTACATCGATTTGATTTATTATTTAGGTTGACAGCCCTTATGGGCAACGACACGAGCAAATTGAAAGACGAACTGGGCAACTCGGTGGAACAGGTGGAGAACATGGCGTCACCCAGGTTCATAAAAACACATTTGCCAGTCCCGTTGTTGCCCGAACAGTTGGACAGCGTGAAACCAAAAATCGTCTATGTGACACGCAACCCAAAGGACATGTGCGTGTCTTATTACCACTATTGCAAACTAATACACGGCTTACACGGGTCGTTCGAAGAGTTTTGCGATCTCTTCATACAGGGCAAGACACCGATCGGTCCCATTTGGGATCACATACTGGGCTTCTGGGAGCAAAAAGACGAGCCCAACGTGTTGTTCATCAAGTACGAGGACATGAAAAAGGTGAGCGAGGATTGTGCAGGTGGTTGTCTATGACGGTGAAATAACTGTGTTTACTAGGCAGTCGTCATAAGCTGGGCTCCACACTAATGGATTTGCATATACCATATACCTACTAATATGTAGTTCGGAATGTAAATAAAAGAAATCTAGTTTGATAAAAATGCGTGTCTCGACTCCCGAGACCCGTGGATTCAAAGTTTAAAAATATTTAATGCTTATTTTTTTGGGAGGTTTTATTTTCAATGAATATATTGTATATACCTATTGGTTTTATTGCATGATATTTTATAACTTTTTAATAATTTAAAGGAAAAATACATTTTTTTACTAAATGAACCAACTTCCATTGATTTATTGTCGTGATAAATAAATCATCAATATTCTGCAATATTTTTATAAAAAGATTATAAATGTATGAATTTACTTTAAAAAATACATTTAATTCTTTAAATTTTTAACAAAAATTTATTTTTCATATTTCTTTTATATAATAATATTTAAATAGGAAATATTTAAAACACTGACTTACCTCTCTACATTTTGCATATTATCATTGAGTATAGATAGTTATCTATTCTATCTATACTCAATGATATTATATTATTAATGGTGTATGTTTAGTTGCATATCACCACTTTTTTAGGTGCATATATCATTGATTTATATGTAGAAAATTTAATTTAATTATATTTTTATTGATCCCTAATTATATGTATTAAAAATATCTAATAATAATAACGTCTTGGTTGTACAATATTATAGGACCTGAAAGGAGCTATCAGGCAGGTATCAGATTTTCTTGACAAACACTTGACCGATGAACAGGTTAGCGCTCTCGAAGATCATTTGAGCTTCAACAGCATGAAGAAGAACCCTGCTTTAAATTTAGAACCAATTCTTGCTATGATGGAAAAACAACCATCGAAAGAGACGAATCCCGACGAAACATTTATTAGGAAAGGAAAAGTTGGGGACTGGAAAAACTACATGTCGGAAGAGCTATCGGCAAAATTCGACAAATTCACAGAGGAAAATTTGCAAGGAACTAACTTAGCTTTTGAGACAAATTGATATATTAGACACTATTTATATATATAAAAAATATTTTTGTATCACTCTTAGTTTATAAGCATCCAGACAATAAGAACTACGTATAATAATAAACATGTATAAAACGTTAAATGTACAAATTATATTAATAAATAACATTTTAAAGTTTAAATGAAAATTCTAACTTCTTCTTTGCTACTTTTGAAATATTTTACTAATTATCATCGCTCAGTTCAAAATTTAAAATCCTATAGAATGTTTCCTGAATTTATATCTATCCACTTAAAGAAAATTAGGTAAATTAAAATGAATATATAAGTCATTATAGTCTTATCAGCGAGTTAGCCAGTATTAACTCTTTTTCATAGATTTGGAATCAGTTCCAAATAACAGACATTGTTTACTAAATTATCCATGCTACAAAAAAATCAAAATCTTACAGCCTAAAATACGTTACATTGACTTAACATTAAATTACATACAATTTAAAAGAGAAACATCTTGTAGACGCACAAACCTTCAACAAAATTAATTTGGTGTTATTTTAATATTACCGATCAACAATTTAAATTCACACAATGACCTATTATTGATTATTATTTATTATATTATACTATTAAGTTTGTATTTAACCCAAGAGTGTTTTTAATAAATTACTGCTTTCCTTAAACATTCACACGCATAATTTGTTATAATATAATTATTTTATTTGTATTTAATTAATTTAATATTAATATGTTTATTGTATTACGGCCATATATGTATACATATAGCAAAAAAATATTTATTCTTTTTTCAATCCATTTTTAATAAACAACAAAATATTATAATCGATTGAAATTTATAAAAATTATATTTACCTAATAACCAACTATACATATTGTCATATAAATAAATTATTATTCTACTTTCAAGTAGGTAGTTAAAATATATAGATATTGACAAGACTTATACTTAAAACAATTGGTAATAAATCAGTCATTTATACTAGTTATAATCAATGATCCTACTCATCAATTTTCTAATAAATATTTAAAATATTTTAATTTATTGCTTAATATTATGAACTGGGTTATGAACTACCTATATGATAATATATTGGTATTATAGCGAGTTCCGAATAATGTGATAAATGATAACAGTGGTGCAGGTAATTTGGTGCTCTTAACCGAAGGTTGATTCTATATTACATATATGTTTTTTTAATTATTCTTTATTATCATACTTAAAAATATAATAAAATTAAACCACATTATACATACCTGGCTCATACAGGGTTGTAATGGAAACAGTTTAGGTACGATATAGAAAATACGCTTTCAATTGTAGATTTATTTGAGTATTGCGTAATTATTTTTCCATACTCGCCTAAAATGACATAAATATTATATACGTTATTTAATAAATATTAAAAATTAATATGAATTTATGATATTGTAATCACTAACCAGCTTTGATTTTGACTACCTATTTAAAATCATAAAAATGATTAATTTATCCAGTAGTGACTCTCATTACAAACTTTATAACTAGAATAATTAGTATAATATTAATATTATAGTATTATTTTTAATTTAATTTTAGTTTTATTTATTAGATTAAACTAGGTTTAAACTGTTTTTAATGCATAAATATTGCACTATCCATAAATATAATGATATAAGTTATAATGTATTAATGATCTAAATTACACATATTTTAAAATTTAAAGTATAACTCTGAACGCTGGTAGGAATTTCAGTATTTAACCTTTATAATTTGAAATACATATAAACTACGATACACTATATAATATATTTTACCCATGCATAAAAAATTGATATTATAATCAATGATATTATGTTGGCTATAGTAAATAAATATTAGTGTAATACTATGCTGGCTAAAAAAGAGACTATATTGTTTTGTACCGATACGTAAATGTTTAATAGAATAGAATTTATTTGTTTATTTATACCGTAATATTTTCAACAGTGAATTGTTTTAAATATAGGTATCCAATTAGTTTTATTATTTTGATTTTTTTGAATTTTAGATTAAATATCCAGTGTTTTATATTATAGTAATATAGTAATATAGAATTATAGTATTTATAGTAAAGTTATAAATTAATTTAATTGTTTTTTTTTCTATTTAAAACAATCAACATTCAACATTGCAGGCCGTACAGAAGTAAAGTTGTCAAAGTAATTTACCGAAAAAAATGAAAAGTTCGTACGGAAGTCCTTATTTTAATTCTCTTTCCCATCTCGCTGGTTATGATTAGAAAATGAAAGAGTGAGAATTTAAATTTTTAATTTTTTACGCATTATTAGTAGTTTTCGATGGGAATGAAATTAATAATAATGCATTAATGATTTAAAAATATTTCATAATAATACATATAAATGAAAATGGTTAGTGACACGGATAGAATTTTAAATGTTATAATTATAGGGCTTGAAAGTTGTAGGAATGTAGGAGTTGCATATTATTCTATATCATGCTCTCGAATTATAGAACACTAAGCTAAAAAAATGCAAGCTAACAATGGTCAGTTTAAAAATTGAATATTGAAAAAGTATATTTCTCAAATTTCTTAAATTTTAGGGGGAAAGTTCATATTTCTTGTTTATGAAATGCATTATAATATATTTTTAAAAAATTAATTGATCTTTTTCTTTTTTAAGCTGTGTATTTTAATAATAATATTGAATATATAACTCCATATTAATGTAGGTAGGTATTTATTGTTATCATCGCAATCGACTATTCGTTTAAGTTTTAACGAAAACGGTGCGATACGCATTTAATATCTATCGCGCCTATATTCCGTATACTATCTTTTCGAATATACTTTTTAACTACTTTTTTCAGTTCAATAAAATGTCAAATGCCATTCAGTTTTTCGCCATATTTCAAATATTATAAATTTTTTTTTTCAAATTTTACATTTCTATTAGTACAGTTTAATAACATCAGAAAATGGCATTTTTGGAGTTAAAAATTTTATCAAACTATTTTTCACATTTGAAATTTAATGTTGAAATTAATTAAATTTAATGAAATTAAATGTCACATTTGACATTTTTTTCATGCATATTTTACAATTTTTTTGTGCATATTTTTCCTTTTTAGCTCCTATAACTTCCAAGAACTATAAGTATAACTTATAATGTACAGGCAGCTCTTTTACAAGAATTGAAGTGCAAATGAAGTGTCAATTTAATTCATTTAAAATTACTTGAATGGTTTATATATTTATTGCCACTATACACTATACTAACGTTGGTTTATTGTTACTGTTACATTTTTCACCAATATCCATTCCATAAGGGAGTATTAAAAAAAGTGAATTTCCTAATAATATGAACCCGTGTAACTAAAAATGTATGAGTGTTGGCAGAAAAAATTAACAGTACCTATTAAAATAAATTATTTAGAATAATAATTCACCAGTGCGTGGGTTTAATAATTTGAATAATTAAAGTCTTATAATATTTCCTATTGATTTAAGATTAAACTCACAAATTCACAATATAAAAAAAAACTCAAGCTGCATCATCGAATCTATAATGTTCAATGCAATCATGGACAGACTTTTGCAAATTTTACCATTATTACATAATTATTCTTCTAACTATTGTCAACCTTGTGACGGCCCTTCGTCAAAACACATACCTATTAAGCAATTCTTATATAGATACATTAAAAAAAAAAAACGTATCCACCATTGATTATTAACAGTAAATTACTTTTTGGTTAAAGTGTGGATAAAATTGTCGCTTTGTTTGTACGTGTGGATCATAGGCGCACATAGGGGGGTGCTTGGGGGTGCTTAGCACCCCCACGTTTCAAACTAGCACCTCCAATTCATTTCAGTATTTCACAAATCATTTTTAAATTATTGTGGTTTATTGGTTCGGAATTTTTTTTCCATGCCAATTAATGATAACTGTTCACGAATTCACGATTAAAACAGAATTGTGTGAATGCACATTTCAGTGTTTCAGCTTTTGTCAATATGCAGCAATGATATTATTATAGAAAATTATACTATCTTAGGGATTACGGTTGGGTACGAAATCTTCTATTTATAACTTTGGTTATTATTTGATTTTTACTAATATATTTATTTAATCTGCGGGCTACGCTGAATTGAATAAATTCGGAAAGACAAATATTATTAAGAGGATGCTACACGCATAGTACGACATAGTAAAAATGGTTTTGCGTGGATAAGAACCACTATGGCTAAACTTATAGTTAATGTTATGCAACTAAATGTTCCTACTAGGAAGAAGAGAACATAGACTGTGCAACATTGTTTTTAATTTTTCGATATCACAAATACGAAAAAAGTTCTCATAGTTTAAAAATAATAGTAGTACAGTAAAATGGGGTAACTTTGATAATTTTTACTGTTTTATGACAATTTCATTTTTTATTATATGGATAACTTCTGTAGTGTTAACGATAAAACTCTCAAAATTAAATATTAGTTACAACTAGTTCAATATTTTAACGTTTTAATTTTTAGAATTCTGAAATTATCTTTTGAGATATCAATATTTTTTAATATGCTATCAAAGTAACACAACGGGCAATTTCGATACCTATATTTCTTAATGTGATATCAAAGTAACCCCATTTTATGAAAAAAAAATTTAATTTTCATGGTACTCTGGTGAATAAAAATATATGGGTATCAAGGTTACCCCGTGAAATCAAAGTTAGATACCCCATTCTAATTAAAAATTTAAAGCTAATGTAATGCAGTTAGTTATAGTATTAGGATTAAGGGGGGTGTGGGGGACAAAGCCCCCCCATGGACATGTGTAACATAAACTATTCCAGCACCCCCTAAATTCGCACCCAATGTGCGCCTATGGGGGGTGCACATTAAAAATCAGTGTCCACAAGAATTTTGAAAGCCATCAGGCAATGGGTATTTTTTTACAATCTTGACTATAGCATCATAGTGAAAATGATCAAAAACTTTATCGAAATAATAAGAAGTGTATGTATGGGCATGTAAACTAAGTTATGCACAAAACAATAAAAAAATTTACTTTATAAATAATTGGTAACACACTTTTTTTGGATAAATTATTCAAATTTTCAGAGAACGACTCAAACATAGACGATC
>NC_042495.1:47992157-47992281 GCF_005508785.2 Acyrthosiphon pisum | reverse complement strand
GATCCATTATCCAAGATGATATAAAGGCTACATAATATAAGGTAGGTAAATTAAAACGTTATTTCTTTGTAGATACCTTGTTAAATTAATAAACCCTACATTTATGAATTAAAATAAACTAAAT
>NC_042495.1:47991268-47992107 GCF_005508785.2 Acyrthosiphon pisum | reverse complement strand
GATATATGCATACCTAGCTAAATAAAAAAACAATAAAAATAATTAACTTATTCTAAAAAGTATAATTAGTATAAAATGTCAAGATAAAAGTTTTAATAAAAGCGATGAAGAATTTTTTATGATTTCCAAAACATCTTGGAAATCAACCTCTTCCAAAACTTGTTTTTCTACCGACATTATCATAAAGGCCTCTAATCGTTCTTGGTTCAATGAGGAACGTAACCGATTTTTTATAATTTTCAGAGTGCTAAAAGCACGTTCACAGTTATATATATTATATTATGATGATAAAAATACATATTTATTTTGAATGTATGTGTTTTTAACCAAAGAAACCTGTTGCATACTATAATTTACACTGTACAAATTAAACAATTGCTATGCATAGGTAATAGGTATGTAATATGTGTATGTCTATTAGTTATTACAAATTACAATACAAACTTTCAAATAACTAGGCACTTACTAGTCAACAAGTCATCATTAATATTTTATAATGTAGGTAGGTACCTATGTCTTTTAAAAGATACAATACACAAGTAGTTTAACTGTAAATATTTATTTTAAATTAATCTTTGTAATAAATTAAAAGTATGGTTGGTAAAATTAAAAAGAACTATGGAATTGTTATTATTATAGATACCAATTGGCAATTATTAATTTTGAGTAGTGCAATTCTCTTTTATTTTTTTAACAAAAAATTCTTGAAACTACATAATTAACCACAGTGTCACAGTCTCAGGTTTCAATAATTATAAATGTCACCATGTACAAATTCACACATGTTACATGTAGAATGCTTAAAATAAATAGTTTTAATAAAAATAAATATAGGTGTA
>NC_042495.1:47938030-47991218 GCF_005508785.2 Acyrthosiphon pisum | reverse complement strand
AAATGGGGTAACTTTGATAATTTTTACTGTTTTATGACAATTTCATTTTTTATTATATGGATAACTTCTGTAGTGTTAACGATAAAACTCTCAAAATTAAATATTAGTTACAACTAGTTCAATATTTTAACGTTTTAATTTTTAGAATTCTGAAATTATCTTTTGAGATATCAATATTTTTTAATATGCTATCAAAGTAACACAACGGGCAATTTCGATACCTATATTTCTTAATGTGATATCAAAGTAACCCCATTTTATGAAAAAAAAATTTAATTTTCATGGTACTCTGGTGAATAAAAATATATGGGTATCAAGGTTACCCCGTGAAATCAAAGTTAGATACCCCATTCTAATTAAAAATTAAAGCTAATGTAATGCAGTTAGTTATAGTATTAGGATTAAGGGGGGTGTGGGGGACAAAGCCCCCCCCAATGGACATGTGTAACATAAACTATTCCAGCACCCCCTAAATTCACACTCAATGTGCGCCTATGAGTGTGGATTAGGCCTTAACAGGAATACCACAATAAAAAAACACGCCATGTGTTTGTCATGCATTTAAACGGACTTCATTATTTCAATGTTGTCGTTTTTCGCAAAGGTGGTGTGGAAATTTTCTCACAATTACCTGTTGAATAAAGAAATTACTAGGATAACAAGCATAATACTGGACTACTGGAGTCTATAAACTCCCCTCAAAATTACCGTAACCCTCTGCAGTGCTAAATTAATGTGCACATGGTTATAAAGTTATATCGAACTAACTATCTATATTCATTCAACATTTAATTTTAGATTCTGATGAGTGAAGCTATTAGACACTATAAAACCTTTGAAATCGGTACCTAAACTCGCTCGTACAAGCAGGGTGGCTATGTCGTCGTTACGACGTTTATACCTATGTTGGGATAATATTATTCACTCGTAGTTCAATATAATATAATATGACGTGATTGGCTTTTTCCAAACCTAAACGCCGTACCTTGAGTGATTTATGAGAAAGGTGGAGCTGAAAACTTTGGTTTTCGATTGTTCCGAATCAAATGTATGTGTATATGATAATAATAATTTTTAGATTTTCGAGGCATAATGGAGGACGCCACACGTCCATACTTCTATATAGTCAAAATACCGCAGGAATCTAGAACAGACACCATTCAGTTTATTATGTACATTTATTATAGGAGAAAATTCAAATTTGCAGCATTCATAAATTATAATTTTATATTTTTATTTATGATTTAGAGTTTTATTTTTTCAATAGTTTACCTACCTACAATAATTATACTATTAACTATGAATCTGCCAAAAACGAATGATTTTATAGTTTTTTTATTTTACAGTATAAAATTATTGAGTTGAGCTACAGAAAAAATAAAACCACTAGGTACATATTAGATAAAATTCTTATTTACTAACTCTGAAAATTTGAATACTCTATTATAGTAATTTATTTATGAACGGTGTCTGTTCGCGCATATTCTTTTAACTGTCTAAATAACGATAACCACTTTGGAACAACCGTGTCACCGTAATGATAACTTAAAGAAGAGTTTACTCTATTATACTACAACTATCTTGGTCTCGATTCCCGTCTCCCGAATATTTTTGTTCATAATATGTGGTTCTAGCAGAGCGCCGTTGGAAGTTGGAAGTCAAAACCAAGTAAGTCCTCTTTACTGGCATGAATTTCCATATTTCATTCTACAATACAATTGGATTTTAGTATTTTATCATCCTGTTTTATGTTATTTGTAACTATGTCTTCTCATGCATTAACCATAATATAATATTATGAATTATGGTAGGACGGTAGGTACCCATAATCTATATTCTATAGGTATACCTACTTATATGTTTAAAATGTATCCAAAATTATTTGTTTAGTGTTTACACGGACTCTCAAAACTGATATTTTCTTTTTATTATGCTTATGATTATTTAAACCTGCATGCACACCCCCGTTTTTATGTGTGTACTTCGGGAAATGTAATTATCCTGATCATGTAGCAATTTTTATTAAGATAACTACTGTTTTTATGAGCATTTTTCAGGCACTCTAAGTGTCAATTAGCGAAAACCTTAGCACATATGTTTTAATCATATGAAAAAACGAGCTATGGGATAAAAGTATGTTTGCCAACGCTGGGGCATTTAGACTGCTTGAAGTATGCTTATAAAAATGTCTGACTTTGTCATAAACTAAGTTCTGAAATGCCACTATTTCAGAACAATTAGATTATCTGCAATATGTACATAAAAACAGATGCTTCTTGAAATACAATTATCAGCTGGCCTAACCAATAAATGGATAAAGACGTTAAAGATATATTAGATAAATATTAAATATGTTATTTAATAAATGTTAAGAATTAATATGAATTTATGATATTGTAATCGGCTTTGATTTTGACTACCTATTTAAAATCATAAAAATAGTAAATTTATCCAGTAGTGACTCTTAAAAAAAAGGTCAATTTAACAATACAAACACAAACTACAAAGATATAACTTATAACTAGGTAAACAAATCAGCTTAGGTTTTTTAAGTTTTTGATTCCAATTAACGAATGATTCTAAAAACTAGTGATCACATTATGTGAAATCATTGTATATTTTATTATTTTCCTATGAAATAATTCACGGAACGTATACAAAGTTGAATGACCAATCAATAAATAAAAATAAAAATAAATAAATAAATATCATTAGTTTTGTTATTACGTTTGCATTAAAAACCTAACACCATAGGCACTAGTTTACTACTTAATCAATTTCATTAAAACTTTAATCCACTTTTGCCTAGACATTTCTCTTCCCATTCGTCAAAAATTTTTACAAACTCCGGTGACATTTTTTGTTTTCCTCCTCCCACTGTACCACTTCTCATAAAACTTCCATCAGCGTCAATTAAATTGTGAGTTTTATTAATCTCAATAACTGGCTCGTAATTGACAGCTCTGTTGTTCTTCATGCTTTCGAAACTTAAATGATCTTCCAAAACCAACACCTGATCGTCAAGCAAATCTTTGCCTAAAAACTGAGCTGTTCGACGAATAACCGCACGTAGGTCCTATTCAAACAAATGAAAAATGTTTTTAAAATAATGTTTATATACATAATGTTCTTGACTAATGTTAAGTTTAACCATGCCTTTTGGGTTATGACAACCTTTCGGGATTGAGTAACTAATGATTAACAATGTCCAACTACGCGTGGCTTATGATCAATAGCCTTATGATTTACGTAAAAATAAATAAAAAATATTTGATTACAGTTGTTCAATATCAAATCTGATAAATCAAAAAATATTTATTTAACTCGAGACCCGCAGGCTGCGGCAGGGTTTGCTATGTCATATTGTACCGCAGTATCGCAGATACTTATAAATTCATTAATTGTAGAATTGTAGAATTGTAGCCTTGTAGGTACCTATAATAATTAACGGTTCATGATTTAGGTTATTTAAATTATATTATTGCCAAAAACCTGGTGTATTGTAATTAGTAGGTACTATGTTTTAGAACGGAAAAAAAGTTTGGATCAATCGATAAATACAACCGATTACGACATATAATACGATTCGACCAAAATATGACAAATTATAAACACCTAGAGAGTAAAGACGGCTGCCCAGTTTATATAATGTCACCCATTTGCCTATAATATTTAAAATTACAGGAAATAGGTACACTTAATAAAATCTTTTATTTCAAATAGACCCCAAAAATTATATTAGATGGGAAATATAGTAAAGAATATACAGTAGAAACTCGATTAACCGTCACTCGATTTACCGTCACTCTCTGTTATCCGTCATTGGTCATCCCCGAAAAAAAAGTTAATTAGGTGATAAGACGGTCGCGATAAACCCTTCGCGATGCCTAACACGGCAACTATCTAGCGTATAAAAATAGTTTGTAATACTGAGCCGTATTAGGTAAAAGGGCGTGAGCGACAATTTTGGCGAAAATGATATATTGGTATCAAAATTTTTCTAAAATTCTGACGCATCGATCTGTAAAATGGCTAAGCGACAATACAAACCTGAGCATGTCATTTTGCCATTTAAAGATTGGACGAAAGTGACATGTCGTTAATGATATAAATAAAACGGGATGCTGAAAAAAATGAGCAACATGTGTCTCAAATATAGTCAAATGCAAAGCAACGATGGAGATTGGAGATGTTAGAACTCGTAAAACCATGAAACCAGCGAAATAAGTATGAATTTTATTTTGAAAATACACACGTAAATTATATATATATATATATATACTTTTTTTTGCAAAATGTCTGTTAATCGTCTATTCAATTATCCGTCATAATCCTGGTCCCGACTGTGACGGTTAATCGAGTTTCTACTGTAATACTATTTATTTATTGATAAGTACCACTTTAGGTCCTATTTGGTTTAAAATTTATATTAATGGCTTATTTAATATTTAAATCTATCTAATCTATTTAAAAATGTATAAATAACTATCTATAAATGTGAACTATTATTGTATATGTTTCGAATTTATGTAACTTATAATTAGCCTTAACATATATTTATTATAATTTATAATTCAATAGACTTAAACAAAATTATAATATAATATTATCTTATTGTTATTGTTCAATTTTACCCCCAAAGTCCAATTATTAAAGGTTCAATATTATTACGTAAATATAATATTGACGAAACAAACTACTTTTTATCTTTTTGAATATACCTATTACATTTATTAATATTAATATTATTTCTTCTTAATTTTTAAGTTGTCTTTTCTTTCTCCTTGTGTTATAATATTGTGTAATAATATTGCAGTATACTGTTATATTGTATGCATTCTTGTTTATTTAAATTATAACTTATCAAAATAACTCAAATCATTCAAGTATAAGCTGTTTGCTTACTTGGCTGAGTTGCAACTTTTATTTGTTTCAGTATTACTATATTATTTTGATGTTGCAATAAAATTGACTTATTATTATTATTATTAACTTATCATGTCGTAAATTAAAAAGTAAATATATGATAAAATGGTGAATTATAAATATTTAAAATGTAACCATTGCTTGTAAAAGATCTTTAAATTGTATGGATATATTGTTATTTGGTCATTAGGCAAGACACATGGTTAAATTTAACGTTAACTGGCTAGTCATTAGCCAAGCGCTGGACATTATCTGTATCACATAAATGAGCATATCAAAATAATACCATTGATTATAAATACTAGTATTTATAATCAATGATAATCAGTATGATTCATTACCTGTTTCATGTCTTCGTACTTCAAAAAAAGTACTTGCGAATCATCTCTTCGGTCCCAGTAGCCAAGAATATGATCAAAAAATGGGCTGAAACAGACTTAATTTCACGGGTTGTTAGTGTACGTAGTTTTACACTTTATATTACATATTTTGTACAACAAATTTACTAACGGGAATCGGAGGTAAACAATTTACAAAAATCTTCAAAATGTCCTGTATATCCCTCTAATAAACAACAATGGTGAAAATATGAAAGGCAAGTGTCTTTTGGATTTCTGGCCACGTAAACGATCTGAAATATCATACGTATATAGTAATATTATTATTTGATTATTATTCATGATTATGGAATGGTTGAATTATATAATATACTACTAGCTGATCCCGTGCACTTCGTTTCCCGGCAACCAATAATTATTATTATAATAGCTTCAAAACCCATGGCAACCATTTATAAACAAAAACTTCCATCGGAAATCTCAAAACTCCTGTTTGAGCACCTCCCGGGGTTGGTCCTCTCCCTTTTTAAATTAGCCTATCTTCTGAAAAGACGTCTAATCTATATATATATCTGATCCCGTGCACTTCGTTGCCCATTAAAAATACTAACGATATATGAATAATTTGTTTTACATATCATCATGGCAACCATTTATATACAAAACATTCCAACGGAAATTTCAAAATAATATATTTTTTTTTGCCATGGTAATACGGAGAAACACACCGACGAAAATCTCAAAATAATATATAAATGGTTGCCATGGTAATATGGACTCACACACTGACACACATACATTCATTTTTATATATATAGATAATTACTATATAATGTGTTTCGTATAAGCTACATTAGAGGATGGTACTTACTCTACCAGATTTTTATACTTATTGTTTTGTATTAGGTACATGTTTAATAAAATAATGGTAAACTCTATGATTATAAAGTGAAATAATCCTCGACATATGAGATTTTGTAATTATTTTTGATATTTTAACATCGTGTTAAATAAGTGGTACTCGCAACAAAAAAAATGTAAGCTGAATATTGGGTGACTGCCATCATTTGCGTTGAAGCAGCTTTGAAAAGAATCCTTGGATTTTAATATTGACTAAAAAATATTGTGTAATGTAATTTATACCTAATATTCCATAATAAATATATAGAAAAAAAATCACAGATCTAAACCTTCAAACGGATAAACTATAGATAAGAACATCATCGGCAGTAGTAATTTTTTACCTAATATTTAGCATAATCAACTTGTATTTAAATAACAACCAATACCACATCACGTCGATTTCTCCAGTAAAATCTAAATTATGTATTTCTATCAACACAACCTAACGGGTCGAAGCTTACAAGTTACAGTATCATTTATGTTACCTACCTATATATAAATATATATATTAACAATATGTAACCCATTGGCAATTATATAACCTTTATTAATAAGTATAACTATTAAATTGATTATATGGGTTATATTTATTATATAGATTATATTGTACTACCTATAGCTGGTAATATACCTATATAAATTGTTCAAATCCTACATATAAGGTTATTGATTAAGTGCACGCGAGTTTCCAAAAAAGTTTAGAAAAATATATAATATAATATTATTCAAATAATAATATGTAAGTATGTAACATTGTAATATTAATGTTACATGGATTTTGGACACAATAACAGTTGTCAAAAAAACGATCCCTGTTGTATGCAAATATTCGGAAGTTGGGTCTTACTTTTGCTTTGGTACTTTGATCTCTAAGTTTTTTTGGTAGAAGTTTGTAAGGTAAATGAGTCTTGATAAATCTCGGAGATTTCAATCCATTTATGAACTCGATCGAGTCGGACACGTACAACGGTAGCTTGAGGTCTGGTTTTTCCGGCAATACTTTTTCATAGTCAAATAGTGGCGTGTGGCTAAAATCGAATCAATAATGTGAATCGTTAAATAAAAATGTACCTACGTTCTTCTGAATAGTGACAGATACGTAGTATATATAGTTACTCTAAAAACGGAAATCTTTCGGGCAGAAATTGTTTGGCACCTTCGAAGTCTAAATCGTTTGCAATACACCACGTCATCTCCTGACACCACGTGGTTCCTAGAACACAATAGGTTTCTTTTTTTATACGTTCGGTCGTAGTCACGAAAAACAAACGCTTCCAAGCAATATGATATGACAACAAAAGAAGAATACAACTTTCTTTTTTATTATTATTGATTAACGGTATGACATGATATTCGCTTGTCAATCATCGCCTCGCTATATTTATGACCTCCTATTCAACAAGTCTATACTTATAATATATACATGTAAAATATAATAATATAATGGTGTAGGTATAATATTGTTATTCGTTACCTTTAGTAATTATGTTAAATTAAAAATACATAAATAACAATGTTTTTCAAACCGATACACGTTATCGGGACGGCGGGTATCGTATATACATTATTATTTTGATTTTTTTTTTCAAGAAAACGTGTCCAATATTATAATAAATAGGTCGTAAATGTAATTGCCGTGTTTTAAATACTTGTTGGGTACTTTGCAATTTGTTTCTGTTATAATACCTATTAAAATGTAAAGATAAAATGCCGGTGTCAAGTATTCGTCTCGCTTCGATCATCCCGAACAAAATATTCAAAAAAATAATTTTTGAACAGGTCGTTTATTATGTGTATCGTATATACTGTATACATGACGTATTGAAATGTTCGTATAAACGTTAATGGTTTTTTATTTATTAAAAAAAATTGAAAACGATTATTCATTGCGTGTTTGCATTCCAAATACAACACATTTTAAATATAAGTAAATAATATTATTATAAATTTGAAATATGATTTAATTTATTTTTATGTATATTATTTCTAACCAATAAAACTTGGTAGGTACCGTAAAATATTTCTTAATATTCATTATAAGTTTCATTTATAACGTTTACACTATATTTACCAATTACAATACTATTTCTTATGCTATTTCGATTGACCTTATTTCATATTTTAGAAATGTAACGAAAATAATGATGGTGATTTTTTTTTTTTTGTTACTAAAGACCTAAAGCCTAGGGGACTTTCTTCTGTTTGATAAAAATAAAAGAACTAACTATCAAAATGTACAATAGAATAATAATATTTATGACTGTGTATCAATAACGTGTACACTGGCCTAACCTGAATCACACATGCTTATGATAGATGCAGACAATATAAAATATAAATCATCATACAATATACGTGTTTACAAGTGCATATCTATAGTTCGAGTCATGCTCATATATTATTATAATGAACTAATCAAAATCAAGTTCAATTATTTAGTTTTCAACTTGTTTTCATTGTCTTCTGTAGATTATTATAGTTTGTTGAAAATAATTATTGTTAAAAGACAACAGTAAGAACAACATTAACAATTGATAAATAAATGTATACAATACAAAAAATACTTGCATTTACAATTATTATTATTATGCAGTGCTATATATTCTTATGTTGATTACCTATTTTAAACTGTATCTACGGAATGCAATGTCAATCAAATTGTTCGTGACAAGTCTTGTCTGATACTTTTTAACTATAATAATATAATACGTTTTTAAAATAAACTGAAACCTGTTTTTGGATAGCTGCAGACCCAAATGTCATCGTCCCTGATGTCCATGTCCTGTATACGTTGTCCAAACTTCTTGAAGTACACGGGTAGCACGACATCGTTAGCTTTAATGTATCCATTTCGAAAGCTGGTAACGAAACACTTATTCAGAATGTCAGATACTTCGTTGTCCACACTCGAATACGTTATGTCAGCCATGTTTACATGTAAAGCCGGTATATGGTTATGCTCGGAGACTTGTTCAATAGAAACTCTATAACATGCGATGATAGCTGTTTTTATACATCTCTATAGAGGCGTGCTGTGTTCTGGAGAGGGTACCTATTCCCATTATATTATTATATGTTAACAAATATTTCTACTTTGTCATTGAATGCGTTTTATAAATGCATAGCTTGTGGTGCTTATATTATATTAAATCCTTATGATTATTGTACAGATTATGAATGTATTTAAATTGTTTAAAGTCATCGTTTTCAATAACATCAAGCAAATGTAATTTAAATGTATACCTATTGGCTTTAAGGTATATCTATACTGAAAAAAAAAACTTTACTAGCTGTTATAGAGAGTTCAAAATATCGTAGTCAACCATCTCTGCAGGTGATGATTATACAGATTGATATATTTGCGGCCTAGATAAAAAAAATACACAAAAATCAAACCGCATTGGCGGTATTGAACATAATATATAAGGTTTTTTTGTGGTGATTCATGGTCACCTCTTAAATGATTAATGATTACTGATCGATTTCAACAAGAATATCTTAGGAATATAAAATTGAATATAATCATTTTGTATATGTTATATCGCATAGGATGGGACCAACTGTAAATTCACAATTGAATGTGTTTGTGGGATGAGATGACAATCAAGGCCGATTTATAGTACCTACTGTAGTATTGACCCTATTATTTCCAAGTTTTCGAGCCTTCAAAGTTTGTACAAACCGAGGTTGAAAATATTTTGATGCCTAGTCTATTTTGTACCAGTTTATACCAGTTACCACCACTACAACCGATGCCCACAGATGAATCAAAACGAGGCCTACAATAATCTTACCTTGACCGCTGAGCCAAAGATAAGTTAAATTAACATAAAACATTACACGAATACAAATTTAACAACACGGCGATAAACATAATAATATAATATATAGATAGACAAATATTTTTGTTTCAATTCCTCTGCAACATAATAGGTTGGTAGGTAGGTGCAACTCATGTAAGTTGGTTTTACGAAATCATGTATATGATAATACCACATATATAAACACGAATACCAACTTACGGTTTAGAGCAGTTTAGGGCTTACTTATTTTTTCTTAAAAAAAAGCATTTACACCCATAGTTAAATTTCACTGAAGTTAAACGATTAGTTTAAGTTCTTAAGCATGCAAAATGTATATAGAATGTAAAGTTTCAAATCAAAAATCGTCGAAATGTCTGTAAGAATTAATTAGAAAATGTGTAATTAAATATCCCTAGATAAACGAACACTGCAGAACTGCATCTTTGCATCTGCATATATTGTCTACCCATGACATTATATTAAACGATAAAAGGTTCCTACTTAGGTACACACTCTGACTGCGCATTATTATTTGTACCCACAGTATACGTAACCACTTTATTATTATCAAGGTCCTCGTTTAATTTTATTAATTTACATGGTTACATCAATAATAATTACCTAGTTTTGCAATTGAGTATGGTTTAAAAATATAATATACCTAATTTAAAAAATAATAACATATGATTAGGTAAACATATTAATATGTTTATATCAACTGGTTTATAGCATGTGAAGGTATTTAATATTATGTTTTATTATAATATTTAATAATTAATATATACCTATTGTGTAATGTTTCTATACAGTAAAAAAATTACGATAAGGTTTTTATTCTTCTTTTGTTCCGTTTTTTGAATTCCGGAGCAGTGTATTTTGTTAAGTGCACTAAACGGACAGGGGTTTCCTTCGATTTTGCTTTTAATTAATTTTAATTATATTACAATAAAAATCACAAAACAATACATTTGATACATGTCATATTTTATATCATATTTTATAGGTATACTTATCAATGAGACGAATGCATTACACCAAGTGAATTATCCGTAATATTGCTGTATCTGTACCTTTATAATTGCTTCTCCAAAATATTTGCTTTAAATCGATTTTTTTTACGAATTGGATCTCTAACAAAGTAAGCCTACGACTGATTAAACAGTTAGTGCATATAGGTACTAAAGTAGATGATGACTCTGCGTTCAAATATTTAAAAAAAACAACTTCTTCGCGATGCAGCTACCAACATTGAATATTATACAGTTCGAAAAACATGTTATAAAAAGAAAACAGGTTTTTGTTATTGTTATATAATACGTCATGTTATTTAAAAAAAATGCAATTCATTATTTTTATTTTTATGTTTGTCCAAAGTTTACGAAATACAAAATATATGCGGTTTTCATGATTTTGAAATATTTGATTAAAAATTAAATTATATAAATTTATAAAAATGATATAATTGTATTGAATATACACAAACAAATAAACTGTACACTGCACACGAGCTACGATCAAAATGAGTACCTATTAATAACATCGCAAATTATTATACTTATATTTAAATTGTTATGCCGACAGGAAATAAACAGAATATCATCGTACGATTCAAAAATATCGAGTTTATTACTGTGACCTATTTTTTGGGGACACGATTCATCTCCGATTCAGATCGGTTCCACACAGTTTGGCAGTCCAGGTGTTTTTCGTGAGGCGAATCGAAGCTGGCTGAGAAATTTGCCCTACTGCAGTCTTTACTATATACACGCACCAAAGATAAGTTATATAAATCGTCCGACTCGTGATACACCCTTGACCAGCTAACGCTGGTACATATCATATACATCTTAAACCTAGTTATATGTTATAACTGTAGTTATAAATAATAATATAATATGTATAAGTATGGTTTTAGATTGACAAATTATTTTTAACTGGGAATAGTTAAGTTGTTATATGTAATGGATTATTATAACTAGTTAAGTTATTAAGTTAATTAGAAAGCTAATAAGCTACTAAAGTTAAAACATTTTAAGATAATTTACTTTTTAATTTTTAAGCTTATTTATCATATCGCACAAGGTAAATGCCGATAAATGACAATAATAATATTATTACAATGGAAGTGTTATTTATTATAGATTTGTGTACTACGCTGTAAATAATTATAACTGTCAATACCTAACTAACGTATAACTCTATAAGCGATACCTATTAAATATGTAGCAGATCATACTTTTTACAAGTACCTACCTGTATGACTGTTTAGTTTCTCACATTCGATAATTCTCTACCGGCGAGACCGACTCGTGTAGTCGTGTAGCATTCGTATTTTGTCGTCGCATAGGTCTAAGATATCACACAGGCGCATATCATTATTTTGTCTCCCGATGGAACGAATCTTGTCTTACGAAAGTCCACTGCAATGACGTCACGTAGAACGCCCAAAAACGCTAGCGGAAGAAAAACACTATGCGACTTTTCAACGCACTGGGTGCATATTGTAAACCTACCAAAAACCAATAAATACCTCTACCCATACCTACTCATAATGAAGGTAAGTAGAACATGCCGATTTCATCACAACTCTACATCAGAATCTTGGAAGGTCTTTAGAAGACGACAAGTATACATACCTATAGGCAAGGCGATAGGTACGCTGGGAGCTTCTATAAATAATGCAATAAAGCATATTATGCAACAACTATATACAACAGAAAACTTAATAAATAACGATGTTGGATAGTAAAAATATTGTACAAATAATATTATGTTGAAACTTAAATAATTTGACTATTTATGATAAAAAGCTTAATACCTTCAAAATATTATTATAACAAAGTTAATAAATGGGATCACTAGATAGCTCCACTATATGCTGTAGGTCTAATAATATTATTATACTAGTTTTAATAAACATCTTTATTCGTTTATGATTATTAAATATTTTGTTAAAAATGTATTATTTTATGTAGTTAAAACGTACTCACGTGAATTAAAAACGAGAACAGCAGTAAAATAATATGTAAATGAAAAAAAAAATGAATAAGTACAATGAGAAACCACTCAGTCTTATACTCTTATCCCATACATAAAATTTGGTTGAGTAGTTCAGTTAATGCATGAAATATTGAAATCTCCAAATATCCAATGGGTAGACTTTGATGGGATTTTTAAGCGAGTAGGTTTATGTGTAGTAATTAATAACCTGCAATTACACCTGTATAGTTCAATAAGGTAAATTGGGGCACTAATTACTTTTTTGTACTAACGGGCCACTATAAACCACAAAAATACATAGGTATTGTATTTACAATGTATTTGTATTACAATCAAAATCGCCCCAATATCATTATTAATTAAAATCCCCCCTTATTATTATCATGCTTGATAGAAATTTATTTTTTTAATCTTAACGACTGTTCAGATTTGTTCCATGTAAGCGTACACTTTGATAAAGTTTTACTTTGCGAAATTTTTGTAACTTCATAACGGTTGGTGACTAACACGCACGCAAGCATGCATGTTAAATATAATGAAACAGATTGATTAGTTACAAAAATAAGAATTAACGATTAATATTATCACGTAATAACCATTTTTAAATATTGTAAACGTCATTATCCAAAAAGTGTAGCCATACGACACGATCAAATGAATAATTCCGATGAAAATCAATCATACCTCTCATTATCAAAACCATCTCAATCTACAGTGCATAATCTATCTTTTACAGCATAACGGATAATAAAATGACAAAAAGTAAAACATAAATAACAAAAAAAATACTGATACCAATACAATATTATTAGGCAAGGAAAGAATAAAAAATATAAACATTTAAAACTCTTAAAGACTTAAACAATAAGTATTGATAATATCGATACATAATTCTGAGTGATTTACCAAGCTGTTCACCCAGTCATTCCTTTTTAAGTTTCTATTAATAAAATTATGCAGTTACTCAAGTTCTGATTTTTTCAACTAATGCTTTATTTAAAGATTGTATTTTCAGATAGGTACTTAGAATTACCTAACCTAAGGAATGTCCTGTGGCGACACACACTTTTTAAATGTGAATCTGTATCCACCCCTTGTTACTTAGGTGTATTTAAATATAAATTTAAATGAGTAGTATCTGAGTTATAAATGTGTTTCCTATAAGTTATAAATCATAATCTTTAATAGTTTGAGGTACATCAATTAATATAAAATAGTAAGAAACCAATTTTCGCACTTATTATACTCTGACAGTTTATATACAAATGTTTTAAGGACTATAAATTATTATTTTAAAATCTGAGCGGAGCGATGAATGTATTGATTTTATAATGATGTGTATTTTTTTAGATTCTGAGCGAAGCGATGAAGCTAGTATAGTTTTACAATGGTGTTTATATTTTTTTTTTATCCTGTATTCAAAATGTCTACCTGAAGGAGTGCTTCGATTTCAACATATAGTATCTTATCTTTTAGAAAATTGGATCAAGATGGTACTTTAAAGAGGTCATTTTTCGATTTTATCAATAGTTATTTAATGCACGGAAAAAACCAACGACAAATTACGAAAAACCGCTAAAAACAGGATTTAATTTCTAACGCTTATTGTTTATCAATTATTATCAACGAATAAAAAATGTGGTAAATTTAAAAATATAATTCAACTTACAGGCTATAATAAATAATAACAACATAAAATATCCAGACTGCCAAACCGTCTCCGCACAGAATCGTTTTTCGTATACAATGATATTATATCATTGAATTCAAATTTAATACAATCCATTTTATAGTGACTCGTAACCTATTGTACAGCAGAGCGACACCCACTTGCTCACCTTTTTAAACATACCTATATACCTAGCTAGTATTTTGAGTTATAACAATAATATCTGCCAAATGTGTACTTTTTAAAACCGATTTTTAGAAATAATATTATATACATAGGTATAATAGATGCTATAATACCAATTATTTATAAGTCTTAACTATTACTACCTACCATGTAAACATCTTATAAGTATATTCACTGAAATTATAATGTTGCAAATTATTTTATTTAATAACTATTATGCAATTACATTATAATGTAACAGATGATACCGTAATGTTTAATATTTTTGCATTCGCTTGTATAAATAATAATTCGCCTATCTAATGCAGTACGAGCGCACTTCAACTCTAAAACTGTATTATAATCAGCATAATACCCGTGAAGTTACAACGGTATATATATTTTTTTACTTTTTTTTTTTAGTTAAGCAAACGGTACCAACGTCCGAACGAGATGGTAAACAAAAAATGAATCTGTACAACGTATGTCGTATGTTTAAATAATATAATATATATATATATATATTATATTCACAATTCACGGCTCCAGTGTATTCTATAATAACTGCGCATTATTATATCGTTACTGACATGTTGTGTTGCCTATATCGTGCGTTATTAGTATTTATAAATTACAATATTATAATATGCTGTCGAAAATATTATATTTTGTTAGACGTGATCTATGAATCAATGATTTTCGTGTTACTACAGTAAATTTATGTTGCTCGAATTACGTTTAAAATTCTGTGCAAGTACCTACTACAAGCTACCTGCGCGTGCATAAAACGTTAAAAGTGTTATGTACTTAGTAGATTAAACTATTAAAGTAATAATAATAATAGTGATATTTTAAACGATAACAAACGTCATGCGCATAAAATATGTAAGTATGTTACATACAATACTGAAACAGTCTAAATTCGACGAAAAATATTGCGTATAATAAGTAATTGCGATATGGTACAGGTGACATACAGATTACAAGCGGCATAAACATTTTATGACTGTTAGGATAATAATATTACTAAACCTACGTCATAAGTTTGTTAGAAATATTAGTGCGCGCGCAGTGTATGACGCGTGTGACTATCAGACTGTAATATAAAGAAGCATTTTAATATGTGTTGTAGTATTTAGTAATAATTACTTAAAGAAATAAAAAGTTGAATGAAATTTATGTGTGTCGATATATAACAAAATATTCATGTTGAGAAATAAAAGCAAATTATAATAAGTAATATACGCGAAGGCTACAGGTAAGGATTTAGAGTTTAACACAACTTGAACTTCAATATGTATTATTTAATTAATAATGAGTTAACACGTCATGTCATACAATAAATCATAAATAATATGTTAAAATTAAAAAAAAACTTAAAGGTAATTCTTTATTTGAATATTGCAAACAAATATTATATTTATTTACTTACAATAAATGTTCACTTCCCAGCGTTTAGCATGACTTATATATATATATTTACAAAATATACCTACGTGTATACGTTTAGTCTTTAGTTCTTTCAATTTAGTAAGAACGTAGTATATTATTAACACAAGTATGTACCTACCAGGCAGTTAAATTGAGCATAAAAAAATAATTATGATCGTCAAGAAAACACCAACGCATTAAATGGTAAAATAAGAAATATTTAATATAATGTGATTCTGATGGATAACAAATTGCATTACAAGGTATTGTAAATAATAGAATAAAACTGCGTATAGTTAAATAGTCTTTTAAACTAATGGTAATAGTTTCTGATGTTCTAATATAAATCAACAACAATAATAATAGCAATAATAAAAAAAAATAAAAGGATGATGCGGATTAAGTAATAGGTATAAATGTATAATAATAAGCTCAGTCATAGTCGGAAACAGACCTTTGATTTAGGACGATAACCGATTTTTTTAATAATTATATATTTTTTAAATTTATTTAAACAACCATATAATTTATAAGTATTATGTTATACCTGTATGTACAATATACGTAGTTTGATATAAATATTCAACTTGAAAAAAATTAAAAATCACTTAAAATAATACAAGTGTAAAGTGTTCGTATATCACTCTTAGGATTTCAAATTTTTTTTGGTCAAAAGCTAGAAAATATAATACTGACCTAAATTTAAAAATGTTGAAAATAGGCCTACATTTTATTTATTAAATATTAGATAAAATATAAAATATCTGTTATTATTTTATTTATTTAATATTTTTTAGAACAATGGCTTTTGGTGTTTTTATCTTGAAAAAATAAACGTAGGTACCCTAAGGTTATACCTATATATTTTATATCGCCGCCAAAGGCAAGTAAATACACTTCTACTGTCCATAGAAGAATCACAACTACCTATATGACTAAATTATATATAGTCAAACAATAATCGATCCCGAGACCTACTCAATTTTTTTTGGTAATAGTCATGGTTCATCATAGTAAACGCTTTATAATTTTCCACACAATTACACCGGCACCGCGTTTCGTAGATGTTTCCATTAATTTGTCAACTGAAATTAGGTCAATATCAAAATAAATAACACGACCAAGTTTTCCGTAAAAAAATAACCACTGAAAAAATAATAGAACATAATAAATATTGCAATAGATTGCAGCTGTATAAATGTAGATAACAGCGATTCACCAAATATGTTCAATGATCATTCTCGTGTTTTCCTTTGATAATGATTTTATTCAAATTCTGATTTTTTGGAATTTTTGTAGTTAACATATAAGGACCATAATTATTTTTAATATGAACTTAAATTTGTATACACCATTTAATAAGTTTTCTGTGGTGATACAAACTTCTTTTAATCAAATCAAAATCAACCTTTTTACTGATAATTATTAAGCAGACGAATTTATTGAAAATGTTGTAATTTATATAATATCTAAATGATAATAATTATTAATATAAAAATATAATTATAATATTAAAATGCTTGGTGAATCATCCTGTATATAATAACTTGTGTGAAATTAAAAAAATTCCAAACTCCATACTTCTAACTCCAGATTTCCTACTTAAGAGACTAAGATAGTATTATTATATGATTACCCGACCGGTTTATCACATTTTTCATTACAATTCTCTGTTTGGTATTTTAATCGTTCATTGACCTGGAAGTAAAGTGTCGTAAATAAAATGACTTTTTGGTAAGGTGAAGGTTATTATATTTTATAATTAAATTTTTTTTTATAATTCTCATACATACTCTTGTTATTTATAACATTACTTATCAATACGTTGTAGGTACGGTGGGTTTATAATTATATTGATGTTGGTATTTGATATTTGATATTAATAAATAATAATATTTATTATTAATACAATTACAAATGTATTAAATTAAGTTTTTAATTCCGAACTAAATGATTTGTTTTTTTTATTTATTTATTTTATTATAATTCTCAAAATAAGTTTTTCCTACCGTATCTGTTTAATTATATTTAAAGTGTATTTATAGAGACTGCAGTGGAGGATCATAATATAGAACCAATGTTTGGAAAATTATTTTTTAAATAAAAATCATGTATTTGTATTAGACTTAAAAACTAAAGATTGTTTCGTAATTATGAAAAAAGATACTAGTCACAGCCATAATCACGAAACCAAAATAACGAACATCATAACATCGACGACAAAATATCTAAGCATAAAATAGCTAATAAACGTAACTAATAGCAAATGATGTTCGTATTTCATTTAATTTCAAAATGACTAAAATTGTTTCTTTACACAATATAATAGGTATGAGTTAAAAAGTCGACTAAAAATATGTATTAATAAGTACGAAAATATTATTCAAATCTATTACAATTATGTTATTAGCACTCTTGAGATTACTTTTATATAAAAATATTTAAATATTTAAAAAAATTTTTGTAGAGCTGTACCCGATTCAAAATGATCAAACAAAAAAACTTCAGTAAAAATATCATACATTCAATATTTGTGGTGTTTCTCCTAAATCATCCAAGGTTGATGAGTTCCAGAGCCCATGGTATTTATTATGTTGTTTTCTGGTGTCGGAATCGTCAAATAATTCGTTTTTAATTAAATACTCTCGTAACTCGGCAATGGCCCATGAATAACATGTTTTGATAACGTAAATAGGTATTAGTATAATGTACTAATGTATTACAATATTATATCATATCTTAACTAGATATATAGTTTATATTTATGTATATATATATTATATATTTATATCTTATTAACTAACTGATCTCGTGCACTTTTTTGGCTATAAAAATGGCAACTCTTAAAAAAATTATGATTGTTCAACTCCTTTTGGGTGTACCTAACTCACTGCAGCAAGTGCAACGTTATGATTCAATTTAAATGAAAGAAAATTGTAATAATAATATACCCACTATACCTATGTTTAATAATGAAAATAAATAATAATAATAATGGTAATCATGAAAATAATAACAATAATAAAGTTCGTTGTATATAAGTATACAATTTACACGTAAAATTTTGTTTTTCGCCAATTTTAGCCCCTTAAAATCAAAATTTTGCAAAATCCTTTCTTAGTGCACGGTGAAATTATAACATTAATCTACCCTCAAAATGTAAAATAAATAGCTCTAATTGGTTCAGCCTTTGCGTTGTTATATGAATCAATCATTCAGGACAGACTCGTTTATATAATTTATACAGATATATTATATTATGTTTAGCCATATAGATACAGTAGTCAGTAATATCACTAATGATTTTACTTGGATTTTAATTGGATTATATTGCATTTATTTTCATTCAAGCCGAGATACATTGATATAACGCCGTATTTTATAATTATAAATTGTTCATTTTTTCCCTGGTGATGACGGGTTATGGGTTATACAGGTATAGTATAAACCCATAATATTATAAGTGGTTTATTTTTTGAAAAATAGAATAATCGATCTTTTTTAATGACAAGACATGACAAAAAAAAATTACTTCAAAAAATCGAACATTACTTTGACATAGGTACTAGGTATTTTAAACAATTTATACTTAGGTCCTTTCATATAGTTTGTGGTTGAACACACAATTGTTGAAACTCGTGTCACGTTCATCAAGTCTAATACCACTGATGCTTATCCATTGGAAAAACCAACTATAAAATGTATGCAATTAAATATCTACGATTTTAGACTCTTTTCGTACCACCTGAAATTTGACGCTGTTTTCTAATTGAATAATACACATTTATTTTATTGTGGATATTTTTAACCTGAATATATTGTTATTTAATTTCTAATAATTCATAATATAATTTGTACCTACTATCGACGTTTATAAATTGTATATTGATTCTTATTAATTGTAATAAATATTTGATCATTAATATTTTTAACTATTATAGGTACCTTTTTTTATGTTATCGCAATACTGAGTAATTTCGTAAGCATTACATCCATACCTCAGCCTCGTCGTTTATTGTACACAAATCATACGTACAATACAGCATCAAATATTGAAATTTCATTACAATACATTTTAAAATATCGGGTGGTAGACGGGACAAGCCTACTGCCGCCACTGTAGAGGTCAATTTGACTGGGTGTTTCAGTGCACCCCCGAAGTCTCGTACTAAATTTTCAATTTTCCTGTACCGGCTGAATCTCAACACTCTCGGATTTTGTACAGTATCTGCTGTGATAGTCGTCCAACCCATATTGTTATCAAACAAAAATAAAATTACAGCGTAAGAGTACAGTCCTGCATATCTTAGTATATATCATAGTGTAGCCAGTATAGGTCGTCCCCTTACGTTGCTATTTTAATTCCTTAACGAGATATACAATTATGCAGTTGGGGTGCAATAACCTAGTATATAATTAAGCCATGGTCCCACCCATAGGAGGAAGGATGAAGAGACTTGGTTGGTGCCACCCCCAACCAAATCGTGATATATGGTGTCCAGCTTCAATGCTTCATCTAAGCCACTTTTCCGTGGGTTGTCTCGTACGCAGTTGTCTCATCCTCATTGGAGGACAAGATATCATTTACTAATTACTGACTTGTAAAACATTCTGTTTAGGGTTCTTCAAACCCTTGAAGAGCTGTATGCTTACGGTCATATCTATGGTAAGGTTGGTAAAAAGTGGTTACGGATCAGATCTTATATATTGATCGTAATCAGAGGACACCCGAAGCGTGCGTGTAAGTCAGCCTCTATTGCATCCCATCTCGGACATTGGAATAGAGTGTGTCTAGCGGTGTCCTATATAGGTGCTGGGGCAGTAAAATCAGTGTAGGCTAGCAGCTCTACCTATATGGTCGAGGTAGTTCTGAAAACAGTCGTGACCCGCAATATTTTTGTGCTATTCATTATTAATATAAGAGCTATGTGTATCGTAGCTATATTATAATATTATACTTAGTAATTTTATTTTAGTGTGTTTAAAAATATCCTTAGTATCTTGAGCTAATGACTTATGATTAATTATGGCATGGTCTCATTTCATATTTCTAAACATATTGATACGATGAAATGGAGTAGTGTTAATAATATTATAATATTGTATGAATGAATATCACAGAAAATTTTTGAAATTTTTCGTTTTACGGAGTATTATATAATATTATACATTTAATAGATCAATTTCATATATTATATAGGGTTCGTTCAAGAAACGTAGGTATTTAATGGTTTTATAATAAAAATTGATATATATTTTGGCTACAGTGGAAAAAATATAAGTATCTACTTACGTCCTACACTATATTAATGTTTGACATTTAACGTGGCGTTTAAGCTAATCGATTTAATAATGAGTAGATATTACTATTATATATAGTGTGCTGCAGATAATATTAATAAACGATACTCACACCTCATGAGCATTTAATGAATAAAACAATCGAAAATGTGGAGCGACTTTCTACATAAAAATTACTAGCTATTAAAACGAAGTAAATAAATTATAATAATATTATAAGCTGCTTACATTGTGTGCACCAGACAGCAGTAAAACCAATTGTACTATTATATATTTTAATTCGTATAATATTCTCGAGACGCGCATAATATATAATTCATCTCAAAGTTTGAAGTCATCCTAACAAGACTCCAGCTCGGACACACTCAAATCACTCATAGTTCTCTAATGAGTAAAAATTATCCCCCAATGCGGGACCTGTCTTACAATAAAACACATAATGATGGAGTGTCGAACATACATCGAATCAAGATTGTCCTCAAAACTTCCGGAACACTCCTCAGAATCACTCGAATACAACAGATCTTCACTAGCAGCCACCATCGATTTCATAATAAAAGCAAAACTACAAAACCAATTATAAAACCATACAAATTGTTACATTAAATAAGTTACATTAAATAATAGCTGTATCCCAATGGCCTAGTCACCGAGGGTAATTTTTTTATTAATAAAAAAAAATAATTCATCTCAAAATAATACGTATAATATTATATATTTATATCAATCTAATTTTTAAATTTTCTCGATTGAAAGTTTTTCAGTTCAAAGTATCGTAATAATGAATAATATATTATTATAGTTTTCCTTTACGATATCGTTCGTGCAGGGCATCTTTCACCCGTCTGAGGTACATGCCCTGTGTATAACTGCGTGATAATGTGGCATTGTACGTATAAGAACGAGAAGGTCACACGGAGACGGCAACGAACGACCTTGACATCCACACATCATACAATTCAAACGCAATCACAGACGCGATTTATGAATGATTTTTTCGAATTTAATGATTTATTTTGATACATTTTTTTTAACATAAATATGTTTTTGGGCTGGATACAAGACTTTTTGGTTCCTAACCGATTTTGCCTAAGGTTTTCGTTGTCATTGTTACTATATTATTAATAGGGCAGAGGACTTGTAGCATTTGCATATTTGTTTTGCAGTCCCAAAAATATCAGAAGTACGAAACAAATACATTTCATGCTTTCACAAAACTAGTTTTGAAATTTTATTTTGCATACAAATGCATATTTTGAGTCCTTTTTGTATATAGGGCTTATTTTATACTTTTATACGCAATTTTATACTTTTTGAGACATATTTAACTTAAATACATTTTTTCCATACCGACATTCTTATTTCAAACATACAGTCAAAATGTTTGGATAGAAATTTAAAAAATGTTTGTCGAATAATATTATTAACTGTGTCCATTGAGGATCACCAATAAGTCAATAATATAATTTGCTTTAATTCATTTTATTAATAGATGGAAAATCTTTTCGATCTAACATTCTAACGTAGTACACCATACGACATCACAGCGAGCCATGTGGAGTCATAGCCGTGGCTTTTATTCGATTATAATTTGAAAAAAAATTTCAAGTCATATTATTGGATTAAGTGCATAAGTGCTTGCATATTTAGTGCTTTTTTAAAGCTACAGGTCCTCTGCCCTACTTATTAACAAAACATATTTATGATTTATAGATTTTCTTTGCGGAGGAATAATATCGAGTAGCGTTTTTTTTTTAAGTAATTTCAAAAAAAATATTTAAAATCAAATCTAACAAACAGGATATACCCATAGCATATAAAAAAAATACGAATGCACGAGTGAATATAACTGCCAAGAATGTAACTTTTAGTCGTTCTGCCATAAGAAATCTTATGACTAATGTTCCGATGGTAGGCTAATAATATGACGTGTACATCAAAGTTTCTAGAAAAGTGTCAGACTGAAATTAAAAAAAATTTAATAGATCGATAGATAGAAATATAGATCAATCGACCGACAAACCACAAACATAATTATATTACAAGGATGACAGATCAAGACTTAATATTATTTTTTTAGAAACGTTCGTGCTGTAAAAATAATTTCCATGTGGCGTATAATATAATAATTATTAATTCCTATAATAATATTATACCTAAATAAAAAAATACATTTATATAATATTATATTTCACAAACTCCCTCTACTGTTAAACACAATATTGTATTACCATAGTTTTAAGACTATGTAATTATTAGTTATTACAGGCTATAATGACTTCAGTAGTTGAAGCCTTATTAACCCCAAAAAAAAATATTAAAAGTATGTATTCGCAAACGAAAATGATGTTATATGAAAATGAATTTTTCGAGTAAATAGAGTTATTGTTTGATTACAAATAATGTTTAAGTATACTATTATTGGATTCGTGGAATCCCTTAGGACTCCTGCTGCCATTTGCATTCAAATGTGATCACATTATAATATTGTAATAATGTAATGTCGTTCACTGTTGTAGTCGGTCTATTGTAGGTACGAATAAATATTATAACACTTTGGAGGACGTAATAAATATCGATCGTAATAATACGTCCTAATTGACCGAATTCCGAAAAGATATTTCGGACGAAATATATAATAATACAGTAATAAAATATAACGACGTACCTACCTGTACGTGGTCGTCGTCACATTTCTACGAAAATGACGGGCTGAACATAAAAAATAATAATGGCTAACCAGTAACCCGGTCTGCTGTTGTAGTTCTAGTCCGGCGGTATGTCAATGGCCCTACCATAACTGGTTTATACGCGTTCCGCCACCGTAACCGCGCGTGGTCGGGTTTACCGCTAGGTCCTCGGCTGGCGCGTCCCCTCTCTCTTTTCGCAGACGGTCACCACTACCGCGGTGGTAACCGTAGCAGTCATCGGTGGCGACGGTGGTGTCTGGGATGGTGGTGGTGGTGGGGAGGTGGCTGAACATTCGGTTCCGGCAACGACGATGGACTCGTCCGTCAGCCATACGGTCACATTGTACCGTCACAGTCCTCCGATCGACGTCTACCCCGCCACATCGCCTAGCTCGCCATAGACGTTCGCCGTGCCGACTATGTGAAAACGGTTCATCTCTATAACATTACCACACATTTTTCACACGTAATATTCCGTCGCGTTTACTGCCACCAAGCAGTGTACCGCATTGTATTTTCCAGTCCACCATCGCGTACGATTTTCATCCATCCATTGTCGGACATCGTCATCATGATCCGGTTACCTTTCAACGCAGCTCTGTTGCTGGCCCTGCTGCTGGCCGGGCCTGCGGTCACGTCCTCGGTGGACAGCAACGGCGTTGACGATGGCGAAGAAAACCCGTTCCTGGAAGCGGCCAAGTCGCTGCTGCAAGACTCGCTGGCCAGCGGACAGGGCGGCGGTGCCGGCGCCGGCTTGGGCTCCGTACTCCAGTCGTTCATGCAGACGGAGGGCGCCAAGTCCGGGCTGGGATCCATCGTTTCCGGTCTGGCGGCGGCCAAGGGTTCCGTCGACCCGCAGGTGATCGGCCAGCTCGTCAGCATGTTCGCCGGTGGCTCGGCTGCGGACAAGTCGTCTTCCGGCAACGAAGACGGGCCTGGCGTGGACTGGAGCTCAATGATCGACTTGGCTTCCGGTAAGTCCGTCACATGGTGTATAGGTATATTACATATTATACGATGCAGCACCGCGACCACGTAATTTTCCTTTGCACTTACTATATTATTATATTCGTAAAATATATTATATAGGTACGTATCACAACCATCTAGAGTCTAGACTTACATATATATCTACGTCTGCAGTGCCAAATTTAAAACTTGACCGATAATGCCTATAACTCTTTTTTAAAACTTTTTTCTTTCAGTAGTACTACAATTTTTTATTTTATTTAAACTGATATGACAATATTGTAATGTCTATATCAATAAAAGGGGTTATATAGTTAACCGCAGTATGCAGTGTACAATTTTAGGCCTGTAATTTATATTTGGTAAAAAATTTGAGTGGTTTTTTGGACTGTGTTAAAAATATGTGAAGTTTTCATTTAACGGACGTAGACTCCAAAAACCGCTCACATTTTAAAATTGTTGTATCCAAAAATCGCATGATAATTTATAATGATGTATAATATATTATTATTATATTAAAGACATTCGAATTATAAGATAATATTATAAATGTTAATTTAATTTAATATCCATAATGCCACGACACCCCGACACGTAATTTGGGTAAGGCAAACATTTGCCCTACCTTAACTTTTAGTAGCACCTATATCAGGTTGATCAAAATCAATACGACTCCGCTTTTTATACTAATTGCACTTTAGAGTTTAAAATGTTTATTTTTTGTTGGAATTTTTTAAAATATAATAATATAATACCTAATATAAATGTGCATATATATAGTAACATTAACGCACCAATATTATACCAAAATAAATGGTTAGTGGTATATATATATAAATTATATACTTTATAGCAAATTTAATACCGAAATAACGTCACTGCAGTACTGTGTCTGTGTGACACCAACAGCATACCAGAAACATGACACATGTATTAATATGATGGTTAAAGCGACTTCGGGCATTTCTTGATCACCCATCACGTGAATTTATTATTAGTATCTACTTATATTGAGAACGGTGACCTCTTACTTATAATGCAGCGGAAATAACAATAATATGACGTCTACGAGTTATCAAATAGATCGCTTAAAATTATTGTAAACCGGACTCACAACAGTTGTATATATATAGTTATTAATTATTATAATACAAGTATAATAATAATCACTTATAACGTGATATGTATATAACCGTAAAGGTATAATCGTTGTGGTGACTGTTGGTGAGTCACTAAAATTCTAAATCCGTTGATTTCATCGGTTCAACTGAAACCCGTCGTAAAAATCGATAAATGATAATTTTTGGAATATATTAATATAATAATATTATGTTCAATAAGTGGAATATTTGAAATCTTGTCGAGTTAACATATAACCACTATATAGGTATACATAGTTGCATATCATCGGTGTTACTATAGTAGGTGGAAGGGGCCAGTAACACAGCTCCTATTGTAAATCGTATAATGGCTTGTCTTTTTATATAGGTTTAAGGTAGCCATGTGATCAGTGGCGTAGGAAGACTCATTAACGCCTCTGGCAAACTTGGAAATGCGCCTTTTCAAAAATAAAAATATTGACAAAATTATATTTTTTTAACATTTATTATTTTCAATTATCAGTTATTTTCAAGATTATTTTTACTGCAAAACATAATATCTATGATTATTTTTAAAATGTTGCGCCATTTTTCTTTTTCATTTTTGAACATTTTTATACCTCACAGTCAATAGTTTTAACATCAAGTAGGTATCCTTTTTTTCTAGTTTTTTGCATTTTATACAGTTTTGTTTAAGCAGTAAGTTAATTTGATGATCAGGCAAATGGGGGTTCAAAAGTTGCCAATCGCTAAGACCAGAAATAAAAGCACAATTTGCGGTACAAAAAAGTTTATTTTTTGAAATACTATATATTAATATATAATAATATTAAATATATATATTTATAAATTACTATTGCCTTCGAACCTGTTCACCATTACTAAGATTACGGTTATTCTCATCATGTGGATAGTAGTTTTGATTAAAAGTGATTGGAGGAAAATGTTCAATTAAAATAGCCCTTTTATATTAAACTTGGTGTTATTTTGGAACATTTCGCAGGATCATAACTATACAGTTAATGGAACACAATTCATCATTACGTAGTTTGTGCAGAAAAACAAAATCATTTCGAAATGTATTATAAAGAAATTTCATTTTGAAGGTAGAATAAAAATAAGTACTATTTTTAAAGCACAATTTTGCACCCCTGGCGTAGACACAGTTCGCCATACCCTTGCTACGCCACTGCATGTGATCTTATACATTTTGTAACATTTTTTATTTTGACACAGATATATGTTTGGGATGCGTACAACTTTTTTTCCAGATCGATTTCGCATTACAGTACCTAGATTTCCCCTAGAAACCGATAAATAATATAATTACGTTATCAAAGAAAAGAAACGTCGTTGATATATTTTTTTTTATCACAATTCAATTTTACTTATTGTTCACATTATAATACTTACATAGATACATTAGAACTCATCTTTATAAATACAATTTTAAAACATAATATCTTTAATTATTTTATTCCTCGCAGCGGAGGAAATATCAAGTTTTTTTGTTAATTAAACCTTGGAACTCTCTTATATTATACTCGGGAGTTTGGACTGTGTCGAGTATACGCCAATGATACGACGATATAAAATACTCTAGCCGCTCTGGGGCATTATGAATTATAACTGTGAATACAATGTTGTATTTAGTCCACCTAAAAGTACCTATATTCTAGAGTTAATCGTCTCGTATTCCGTGTAATTTTTCGGTCTAACTACAGATGTCAACGAACCGTGGAACCGTGGTTTGCGCTATTATCTTAACACAGCATTTAGATTTTTTCAACTAGGTTACTCGGTTGTTCTATGAACGATATTTCATGAACACTTGGCACACATTCTATAACGGTGCGTTAACCGATCATTTATAGAAACAGACGTTATAATATTATAGCATTGTACATTTATCGAACTTACCTCACCTATATAGCATATATGTAATTGATTAGTGTGTAATCAGATGTTTTTAAATCACTTACTATCCAAAAACACGCCTTGTAAGTCACAATATTATTGACAAATTCAAAACGAGATTTATACAAATAATTGAGATTTGAGACTATATATTTATTTTCAATAGTATATGATACAATATAATATATTGTTATATTGTTATGCTATGATATATTGTTTAATATTTTATGATTATAATAAATATAAATAAAATAAAATGTACATAAGACATATTCCTAGTTACTTATTTTAAAGATTTCGTTAACTGACCGCTCTGACGTTTTTTCTTATTTATTACGCACATTGCATTAGATAGTATTACATATTTACATGTTATTATGCATTAACACTTGCATTTTTTAACAAACTCAAAATTGTATAACCTAGCACTTGAATTTTTGTAAATAAATGATTTGTGCCTATAGTTTTTTGAAACGTACTGACATGAAATATAATAGCAAATAAAAAGGTGACAGGAGGGATTAATTTTTCCATTCAACTCTTGATACGGAGGGCTCCACGTCTCCTGCATAAATTGAACTTCTTGAATTCTTTTTTATCAATATTATGAATTTACCAGACAAGTCTTGACCGAAAATATACTAACCTATACCATAATACTCTTAACAAGTTAACTGTGCTAAGTTATACGGTGGTCGGTGATGTTCATGTACTGATAGATATATATCTACGTAAGTTATCGTAATTTATTACGATCACATATAGATACGATTTGTTGTAAATACGATCGTGACAACTGACAACTATTGTAGTCGTCGCTCGCTACTAATCAGTTTTATTATCCGGTCGATACAATATTTTTGTTTACCTATATAGGTAGGTATCTTAGTTAGGTTCATATGACTAAATAATACCGTGGTGGCAAGCTGCATTGGCAAAATCACCAAGATGATTTTGGTTCAACGATAATTTTTTTTTACATTTCTATAAAAAATCACTATCTTTGCAATGGTGAATGATAAATGGCGATGGTAAATGATTCGATGTATTTAGGTGTACGGATAATGTCGTTATTTCTATTTTACAAATGTGCAGGTGTGTATCATTTAGTCACAACGGTTGTTGAGGCCATGCATTTATATTCCACCGTTGTTGGCAAGCAGTACAACTATACACAAGTACATGACCCATAGTTTACGTGCAAAAAATTCCGCATTAGTCGAACGGTTCAACGGTAAATTAACCGTATCGATATAATACATAATAACCTGTTTGCGACTACGCGACCGCTTGTCTAATATTATATTATTTTTACGAACTCCGTTGATCATTATTGTCTTATTATATAATAAAACATTCGACGTTGATCCGTTTTTTTTGCTCAAAACAATATCATTTTTTTTATCAGATACGCGATATGTGATTATATTTTTACCACGGACAATAATTTTATCCAAATACATTTATTGATTTGTTTACCTTTATTAGTTGCAGATAACATTATAAATGATTACGTACTCAAATCAATAACACAAGTACCTAACTAAATCATATCAATACTATTTTTTTTATTTTATCATATCAAATCATGACTATAGTATACTATAATTGGTATATTATGGGATATGGGTATTGAATTGTTTCGGCTATTATCAAAACATATTAATTATTATACAACCATGTAGTTATGTTGTAAAAAACGTGGGTAAAAAAAATTATGCCCATTAAGTTCTACTCGAAGAAAACTTCGTCAAATATGTATAAAATTATAATATTATGATAAAATGGCAAATATTCCGCGTGCGCTTCTACTTTAAGTTGGCAGTATAAATAATGTATAATAATAATATTTGACATTCCCACATATTTATAAGACGAAATAAAAAACTTTTTCGCTGGTTATTTTTAGGGTTCATGTCGTCGACGGCGGGCGCGGGTGGTCTCCAGGGTTCGTCTCTCGAGGGTTTCATGAATGTTCTTCCGGTGTTGGTGAACGCGTTCAGTGGCGGTCACAAGCATTCCGACGATCCGGAAGTGGAGGATTTCGAAGAGCACGAGCGGCATGCCAGGGCCTCGACCTTCCTGCCGCCGTTTCTGAGCAGCGCGTACGTGTACTGGGAACACTTCAAAAACAGTGAGCTTGGCACGACCCTGTGGAAGAACAGCGGCCTGGGCAGCATCCTGAAGCTGTTCATCGACAAGGACGGTCATTTCCAGGTGGACAAGATATTCGAGTCCATGGAGAACTCCACGTTCAGACGGCGGTGGGTCAGGAGTCTGACCAGCTTCGTCGCCGAATGGATGAAACACGTATCAGACCCGAACACACAGGCCAGGTAATAACCGCATACCCGATACACGACGCATACATTGCGCAAGTGCGTTTAAATATAGGTATAATATGTAATAATATAATCGTAGCGTGGGTATATAGGTACAATAATAATATCATCGTAACTCGACGTACACGCCTTGTTTCAGACGAACGTAACTGGTTTTGCTCGTAGAGTTCGTTGCCCACTGTTACCTCTATAGTCTATAATAATATACGACGGTACATATTCCTAATACAAAAAAAAATCTGGTACCTATACCTATAATATATATTTTATATATTAGTATAGCGTAAAATTTGATTATGAGAACGGAATTATATATATCATTCAGTATTCTGAAAATATTCGCAATTTATATATTATACGTCTACAAGATGTATCAGAGTTATTCTAAGAAATTATACAGTAACGTCGGTCGGTAATGTACCTTACATCCTTCTAAATTATATACACTTATATACACGGACGTTATTTGTCCGGTTTATATATTTGTAGGTGTTTATAGGAACACCGTAGGTACATAATTGTATGTAATGTGGGTTATTCGTCAGTCATTACTTTAGGTACTATATAATAATATCTAGGTTCACAAACCATATTATCGAATATCAATATGAGATATACATTTAAAAATCGAATAATCGATTTTATAAAAATTAACTACAAAATATACTTACCCAGTGAAGATTTCCTATTATGATATATATATATAACACTAAAAATTAAATTGTAATTATTTAGTATACAAACTTAGTCCTTTTCATTGATATATTTTACAAGTTGTATTTTACTTACTACGATATTATTATTCCAAATATGTGGTATAGGGACGTCTGCCAACCGCATGCGTAGAAAGTTTACAGTTATCCGTATAAAATAAACAGTTGTTCTGATCTTAACCAACGCAAAATACATAGTATTCTCGCGGCGGGTCAAGGTCGTACGAGAAACGCTTTTGAAAATAACATATTCGTAGAACCTACAATAATATATCATCGTCCTTTAACAGTTTAATGTTCATTCACATCAAATAGAAAAACAATATTATATTATATAACATTAATTCAAGTATCAGTATAGTTGTTTAACTTTATTATACTTTACTTGTCGCTATAACGAACAGTTTAATTTTGAGTTTAATCGAAAATATATAATATAAATTATCTCGAAAACCGTAGTATTATTATTAATTGGGATTCCGGAATACCGACCATATTTTCATTCGTGTGAATAAATAATAATTGTTTTTGAAATCTTTACCCCGCAGGTCAACGACATCCGCCCCCTCAGTAATACATATTATTTTACCGTAACATTTACAGAACTATATGATGTATATGGAGTAAAATATTTAAGTACCTACCTACTGCTACGTCTTGCTTTATAGGTTGGTACCTATACTAACTCGTTCCGATTCAGTCTGTGTACGATTTTTTGAATCATCGAACGTTTAAGTCAGACAATAATTAAGTTAGGTATGCTATATGTTTAGCACGCACCATTTTAATTATGAATAGGTTCGGGATTTCCGCAATGTACAACAGGTGCGTGAATATAAAATAATATATACTTACATATAAATTCCCATTACAGTTCATTGAACACCTATGGCGACCAAAAATAATGTAATGTTCACGTGGCGGCCAAACGATTTAATAACATAAATTATCTCATACCTATATATAGAAGATATTAACAACACGTCAACTCGCTTCGGTAGGTACATCTGAACATGCCTCTACATACTATTATATTATATTCACAACCATAACAACTAACAGGTTGTTTATCTTTATTTTTTTACAAACATACCGGCTGCACCTCCTCGTTTCGTTGGACCTATATATTACATTATAGCATCGTGTTATAATACGTAGTTTTAAAAATAATAATATAACGCTGTGGAATTTATTGTAAAATACGCCCATGTAGACACTATATGTCAATGTCCCTACGTATGTTTTTTTCTTCAAGGTGAAGCGTAACTGTAATTTATAATATCATAACATTATTATTATTATATATACTCAAATTAATTGCATTTTCCGACGTATTAACAGTTAACTGAGTTTGCGACGACTCTGCGAGGAAAATATTATCGTTCTCCTAGTAGAGTAGCTCTTTTCTGGGTTTCCAATTTCCATTTTTTTTTCCTGTTTCATATTATTGTACTTGAAGAAAGCATATTACCCATACCTACGTTACACATAATATACGTAATTAATAATTATATTGGTTTGTGAAACTGAAATCAAGGGAACCATACATATTTTCAGGCGACCGATTATATTTACCAACAATGACTATAGATACTCGGCTGCAGTAAATATTTTTCTCGATATTTTTTTTAATTAGATAATACGCGCGCATACCTAATACCTACGAATAAATAAAATAAGATTAGCATCTCGGATTCATTCCCAAAAACCAATATTGTTATATGTGTCTGTGATGATGTCTCCAGACATAGATAGGTACTATATACCTACGTTTTGTTTATGGCGTCAGTCCAGATCCATACAGTGATAAGATAATACTATATTATAGTGCCTTTCTACCTACCTACCTACCTAACTACTCATAATACATTATACGATGTAAAATCAGAAAATGTTAAATGTATATCATATACGATCAAAACACGATTTTTGTTTAAGATTGCATTATGGGCTTCGGGTCACTATAGCTAAAGTACCCAAATATAACTATAATACCTTTATAACGTCGTGTTTTACAGATATTTGTCGACGACACAATTCATAATGAATGGATTCTTAAAGTCTCAAGGTTATTCTAAAGCGGCTCAGTTCGATTCAGCACGACCAGCAGAATCGCTGAGCTTCCTGGCCGACGCTGTGTTTAAACGACAGTTCGGACTCAAAGTCAATTCCGCTACATACATCAAACCAGCGATAGCATACTTACAAGTACGTATAAGACGTTTTAGGGGTATTAAATTAGGCAAATGTTATAAGACGTCATAATACGTATCTATATATGTGTATGTTTGCTTGTTCGTGTAGGATGTGTTTAGGTTGGGTCAAAGCAAAGGATTGAGCTTGCAGCATTTAACTTCCAAGGAAATCGAAGAGAAGCTATCGGAATTGTTGAATCACGAGTTGATTGACCCGATACTCAGGGTGTGGAGGGTGTACAGGTTCGTGGGCAAGAAACCAGAATGTGATCGTTACTTGGTGTGTAGCATCAATCGCAAAGGCCAATATCCAGATAGCAAAACAGGACTCAAACCAGGTGTCACAAAACTATCCAGGTATGTGTTAACTAACCTAAATATATATTTTAAACGCATAGTTAACGCTTACAACGGCCCATGAATGTATTATTATCTCATTATCGAGCTATTTTAAAACATTTAAGTATATGTATAATATTTGTATTTAAAATAGATAATACTAAAAGTTCTTTTTGTACGGGTATGATAATTAAAAATATGCAAGGAATAATTAACAAGTTGCTTATAGATTAACGTGTATGTGTGGAAAGGTTTTTGCTACTACGAACCCGGGTGGTCACCCATCCGGGATCTAGTAGAAGCGGACACTACTTACTCTCAGTTACATTGCATGACTGATAGCAGCCAACGCGCCAAGCCACTATTTTTTTTTATAAAGTTTTAAATGTATCTTTATGTTTATCTTGTTTTATGGATATACCTAAGGTGTATTAAAGTAAATGTTTTAAAAGCAATTATAACAATAGGTAGTATCATTCAAACATTTACATACTATAACACTTATTATGAATATTGATGAATTAATGATAATGATGAATTAATGATAATTTGAGATTCATGTATTATAGCGGTTACGCGCGTATAATCTCAGGCTGAATTTAGAACAGATAGTATTTTTAAAACGCATTATTTAAAATACTTACTATAATTTTCCATTCTTTGCCTATAGGATACCTAGTTAATATAAAATAAATTGAAATTAATTAATAACTTCGAAATCTCTCATTTACGACTATTATTTTGTTTAACAGTTTAATCGCTTCATGGTTCCTGTCCGGACAAACGGGAACGCCGTTCTGGAAACTTTACAACGCCGCAACCGAAGACCACAATTGTTCGGTAAGTTGTTTTTTTTTATCGGTGAAATCACTATTTTTGTTTTCATCACCAAGATTAATTTTCATATGTGTTGTTTAGACTAAATATTCGGCAAATTGTCAAGAATTCCACGAAGAAGATTTGAAAGCTACGACTGAATATTTCCACAACGAACTCTAATAGTAGAGTGTAAAAACAAACAACAAAAAACTATCAAAAATTGCGGATATACATAATATGCATAGTTTCAAAGGCTGTTTCATCAATTTTGGTTTTTGAACATTTTATAATATTCATATAATATGTATTTTAATTCTAAACGGGGTGTACACTAGGTACTCGGGTACTTAAACCTAGTTTAAGCCACCACTGATATACTACCATAATTTTGTTTTATAATCTTTTTTATATATATATTATGTATAATGTTTACATTTACTAAATTATTTTTTGCATATAATTTACTGTTAGGTAGGTAATGTATTTTGCGGAACAAAACCGCATTTAACTTTATATAGGTATTTTACCATCCCGAAATATTTTAACAGGGGACCTTATGGAAGTGCAGATGGAACTCAAATGATTCATTTTATACTATAGAGTTCCATATGAAATAATTATGTCTTTCGGACTAGATCAAAGTACCGTTTGGTGATAATACACCGTCCTAATGGCAAAAAAAGCTAACACAGTATTATTTTACTGATAAAGTGTATAGGTACCTATATTATTCGTACACCGATTGATAGCTTCATAGAATATTTAATTGATATTGTAATTCGTTTTCTACAATATTATACTTAAATTATTTGTGTACCGTTATTTTTGATGATTTTATACAAAGCAACGAGATAAATAATATTATATTATAATAGGTTAGGTACCTACTTACTAAATCAAATTGTTTTCGATTCTAATATTCTACAGTGATGCACCCGTCATCGTCAATGACGATCCTAACAATTTAATCCCCAATTATACTATGGATGCTATTAAGCGATTTACGAATAAATCTAATATAATATGCTGTCAAGTCTTTCGTTATAATTTTGAATTTATTGTAAAAAACGAACACGCTGATATAAAATGCAATACAATTAATGCACTTACTTACCTACTTATTAGATATAGGAAATGCATATAATATGACGACGAACTCATTGTGTGGTTATTTCGCGATAAATAAGGTGGCACCTATACCTACCGATCTTTGTGAAATGTTAAAATAAATCAAATTCTAGTAATTAATATTGTTTTAATGTTTTACCAAGATTTATTGACTTCAGAGAAGTCAAATTATTTAATTTTAATCATAATATAAAACATTCGTCTTTCGTCAGTAACATATTCAGTTGTAAGAGTTGTAGCTATAGTAGGTACACATATATATATATATAGTTATAGATTATTATATAATCTAATATAATACATAATTATATAATTTAACTAACATATTATATTTATATTGTATAGTATATAGCAGGACTAGATATAAGCAAAAACGTATATTTTAAATATATAGTATATTATTTTTTTTATATATATAATATATATTCGACATGTTTAAAAAAATATTATGATAATAAAATATTACACTAATTTGTAATTCTTACATAAACCTATGAAATAAACTATAGTAATTAGTGTGAACAAAATATTCATTAAATGTACATAATTACTTCTTTTTTACATTTTGACTGATCCATTCCAATCCTTCCTAAAAAAAAAATTGAAAAATAATAATCATATTCATATAATAGTAAAACAGATTATATTGTTATACATATTATAATCTATAATCGTAGATACAGATCGGGGAAAGGAGATTGGCTTAGCCTCCCAAAACATTAAATTAATCACTTCACTTTGTTGTATCTTTAAACAAAAACAAATTTGTTTAAGGTTTGATAGCTTAAAAAATAGAATATAAATTGTAATCAAAAGTGAAATAAATGTGATCGATGATGATCAATGAAAACAATATAATAGTCCATAGAACATTATATTATATTTATTTATGCACAATATACATTATATTTTACAAATCATTATAAGGTATTAAGGTAGGTACCTCATAAAACCGGAATAAAACCATATACCTATGCCCAATGGTACAACCCAATCAAAATTACTTACTTTGATGCCTTCCCCGCGTATGCCTGAACACGCTTGTATTTGCCAGGGCCGATCACGAATTAGGTGCAAGTTGAGTTCTTGCGCTATTTCCGAAGCTTTTGCCGCCAGCGCCAAGTCTTGTTTGTTGGCATATACCAACACTGGTACACCGAGTAGTTTGTCGTCGTTGAGCAGTTCGTTCAATTCGAATCCTGTTTCGTCCACACGTTTTCTGTCTGCGCTGTCCACAACGTAAATCTGCAACACGAACCCAAACAAATATTTATTGAAGTATAATATAGGTAGGTACATAATATTTAAAATCACTTTTAATTAATAAACTCAACAATAGCTGTTATTGTCCCGATTCCGTTTATTAAATGTACAAATGTATGGGTAGTAATTCACACCATGCACGGTAACCTCAAATTACATCCAATAATTGTGTATGTATTTATTCAAATAAATTATGTTTCAGTATTTAAAATTGATATGTATAGGTATGAATTATATTAATATATTAATTGTGTGGTTATATAGTTTATACCTAGGTACAGAGAACGTAGAACTTTTTATTTACTAAATTCACTTGAAATTATCATCAAATTCATTCAAGTAACAGAATATTTTTGAATAGTTTGAATGAGCCATTGTAACTAGTAGAGTTGTGGTTTTCAACAGGTGTGTCGCAGAAATGATGTGTATCGCAAAAAACATAATTGTTTATTTATATTAAATTTGTTGCTCTGTGGGTGAAGCCGTGAGGGCTAGAATACACTCGCAGTAGTCCATGCCTGTTGTAAGAGGTGACCAAAATTAACCAAACAATGGGTAGCAGCATTGTTTGTATCAATGTTTTTATAATTATATTTGTATACTTGAATAACACTCCTTAGAAATAAGAGGCGCTATTGCGATGCAGAAGACAACGGAAGATCACTGCATTAATTCTCCCAACATTTGGGGTTAGCAACGGCAAGGCAAAGCCTTTATAGTAGAAGAAGATATTGTACGTGTGCAAAGTATAAATATATGATATAATTATGGTGTCGTGGCACAAACCATGGATAAGAAAAAAACAATTGTGAAGATAATATTTAGTCTCATTCTGAATTTACATTTAAGTATATATGTGTTGTTTTTAAAAAAATCCTTTAATTATTATAAGTTCGTGTCTCTATTTTTATGAATCTAAATAGGGTGTCTGAGAAGCATTATATTAGAGTATAATTATATATAACAATTGTTTATCGTTACTCGTTTTAATACTCCATTGCACTCAATAGTTCATATTCAAACTACAGAAATTGCATAAAACCTTAATAATTTAATATGATGAAAATGTTAACATTATCATGCTACCAATAAAATGTTAAGTCGTATATTAATGTACCACATTTGGACTAAATAGGTTGTACGTATAATATTGTATATTATGTAATGATTTAATAATTAATATTACCTAAATATAGGCAGTTAAATCGGCTAAATGCATAACTCGTAGTTCATTTGTTAGTTTTGTTATGGGTCATGACTAGAAGTATCTATTAAATAGTAATATATATAATACTTTTATAACCCACATTTTTATCGATTGTACGGTAAGTTAAATGTAGTAGTTTTTTTATTATTTGTTAGTTATTAAACAGTTTATTATCTCAAATTCACTGATCTACAGTTTTTCGCATCCGATCTGCACCCGGGACCCGCCCACCGAATTTTTATTGTGGCACAAAGGCACTTCATAAAACAGCATTTACACGCCACACCAATACTTATAAGCCCATAATAATTCACCTCCAGGAGGCGACCTCCTATTTGCGATAGCGCATAGTATTTTATTAATATTATTATCACCATTATTGTGTTACCTATTATATTATTGTACCTCATGGGTCTAGAATGAAAATGCAGTTCTAAATCGCATTTTTTTCAAAAGTCACTTTTTAACTAAAATGGTTTTGGAATGCAAAGGCGCATCTTTCAAGCTAACATTCATGACTATACGATCATTATTGCTAATTTTTTTAAAAGTAAAAGGTCCTAAATCGCCAAAAATTAAATTATAAACACAATTTAATCAAATTGAAAACGCTCGGTTAATGGAACCAAATTGTTAACAATACATTAGTTCGGAAAGGTTCTAATTAAATTAATCCCTACCAATAATAAACCTAACAATTTTATTATTACATTCAGGTATCAACAGAATTTTACGATCGAGATACACATTTCGACGTTTCATATTTATTACTATGTTTAGATTGGTAGCAATGAGAAAGCATTATTCTGAAAAGGATTCAGCTAACAATAATAAATATATAATAAATAAAAATAAAAAAGTTCTAATTAAATATATTTTTATTTATTTTAGGATGAAAAGGTTCTAAATAGGTATTCTAATATTGTATAACTTTTCAAATAAGTACTAAACATTTTATACTTTGTATATCAACCAATACAGCACATTATTATTATAATATACCTAGTGAATTAAACTATACAAGTTTCTTAAAACTTTAGTTTTCAAAAAATGTTGTTCAACGAGTAAAATATTTGAACTCAAATATTAAAATTGCTCTCCTGGAAAATTTCATAAAAATGATTTAGAATCTTTTTATTCTATACCCACGACCTATACTTACTAGTATATCGGTGAACTCGAAATAGTTGCGCCAATACGGTCTTATCTTGCGCTGCCCGCCAATGTCCCATACATTCAATTTCATGCCATCCGCCTGCACGGACTTAATATTGAAACCCTGCGTGGGCGTTATGTGTGACACGTCCTCCGACGCGAGTTTCTTCATCAGCGTCGTCTTTCCCGCGTTGTCCAGACCCAGAAGTAGGATGCGAAGCTCCTTGTCCGGTGACGACCGCAACCGCTTCAACATCGACAACAACCCCTGCAGCATTTTCGTTGTTCGATATTATTGTACTCGTGTATTACGTACTAAAATATAAACTAATAAATATATAATTATAATGATTAATTATCGACAAGAATCAAAACATCACAACGCCAAATATCAAAAACGTCAATTATTATGCGACCAATATCATTATAACATATGACGTATATATTATTGTAATCGCTGTCAATAAAAATCAAATTTCGGACACAAGTACTTATAAGTATAAAGTATTTAAAGTAGGCATCGACGAGCGGAATATTGGATCAACATTTTACGGGGCACTCCGTAGTCCGTTCACAAACTACTGGTCAAATATTCAATTTGTATGTATCGAAGTAGGTACTCCGAAAAATACTCTGCTTTAGAATAAGGAACTAAAAATGCATGTTGTCATAATTTTAAAATAGTAAACAATTAAAAAAAATAATAAGTATAAAAAATAGTAAAAATATATAATTTCAATAACAATATTATAATCAATGCTATTGAAATAATGAGTGTCTTATGTTTAAAGTGATCACTCGGTATATAATAATATATTATACAGGATATTCTATTACACCGTATTTATTTTACAAACACATTAAAACCTGATCATTGTAATATTTAAGAAGTATATTACCGTTTTTACACTTATTTTATAATTAAATATGCATGCGTCGTAAGTTTAATGAATTTTGTATTATAGGTACAATAGAATGTAGGTTCTTGTAGAAAATGTAAAATTTAAGACTACGACACATCATTTTAAATAAATAGATATTTATTCAAAATCCGAATGAGTTGTTTCTTAGTTATTAATATGTTTTGTACTAAAAATAATAATAGGCACCTATTATAGTTTACTATTGATAATACTAAATACTTTATGACGATACCTAATTTTTATTATAAATAATAATACTTACCATTTTTCGATGGGTACTGGTCCGATCACCACAATATGCTTACTCTGCAGTTTCCGTCATATTATTTTTAATTTACTAATGGAAAAAATGAACACTAGGCACTTACCTATTTTATTCTTAACAATAACGAAAGAGAACTATGTCATTTTCTATCGATTCGTGTTGCGTATATCGGTTATGTTCTTTTGTTTTTTGTTTATGTTCTTTGTGGTAATCGTGTTGCTATGGAAATAATAATATAACATTTAAAATTTCTATCACCTGTGTTGTACTGCGGTATGTGCGGCGCGTGTTTGGCAACACAATCATCACAATTTAGCGTACATTATGTTGCCGGAAGACAAATATATTCGGAAAGTGATCCAAGGATGCTTCGAACTGGGTGTGCAAGTTTCCGAAGAACTGGCATCTGTATTTGTAAGTGTTCGCTGCAATCAGACAAGCATCGACAAGAATAATCAAATTTAAGATTAGTATATTTTATCTAATGTATAAAATAAGTGCAATTTTTTTTAAAATTCGTTAATGAGCGTCGAACGATCAAAATGGTTGAACAGCTGTGAAACCTAAGGACTAAGACCTAACTATACGAGAGATACACGCCGCACGGGTGGCTTTATATCTTTTTTTGTCTTAAAATTTTTAAATGTTTTTAACATTAATTTCCAACTATAATTACCATACAATTATTAAATAGCAAATATAAAAATACTAAAAATTGTTTAAAAAACTCAATAATTGGTGATTACATTTTTTTTTTGTACCCAACTACCTAAATTCAACTCATTCGAGCCGGATTAAATAATGAACAAATAGGTACATAGGTGTAGCTATTATTATTATTATTGTAGCCATGCGTAGATAAATTGTATATACCCATCCTACATTATAGTAAAAAAGTATAAAATTTTCTTTCATTATTTGTATTTTCTATGGATACGTTTATTCTTTATAATCATACAAATAATATATAAGTATTCAAATTAATACTTAATAGTTCCAATCCTAATATTCGGGTGGGGCAAACATTTTTTTACCACTATCGACTAGGTCACTACTCTTCCAAATTCCCAACAAACACACAATTCGTCAATATATGAGTATAATATACTATATAGGTATTTATATAGTATGTTATGGTATCTATAGTCACACTTCCATGATATTAATAGGAGCAATGATATAATAAGATATATTTGGGTTAGAATAGGACGCATTATTATAAATATTTATAATAACTGGTATGTTATTTCCAAATCAATTATTAATATTTAATATAGGTGTAAGATATAGGTACCGATCCCTATATTTTTATTTTACGTACTTACCTAATACCTAAATTCAATATTGTATTACATATTATTATTATATAAACAAATTATAATCGAGTAGGTACCTAGGCACAGCGTATCCTGACTGACCTTTGCGCAAACGCTTGTTTATTTTGTATAAATAGGTATATTAAAAGAAATTACAAAAAATTATACACAATTATCATAAACAACGATCGGAGCAGATGACATTAGGTATCTACCTATATGATTATTGCCTATACCTATTTAAATTTATAAGTATCAACATTTAAATAAATAGAATACCTATTACACTTTTATATTGTTTCTTATAATTATAATGTAGTTTAAATGCTGGTTGTTGAATCCCAACGTGAAGAATTTACAAAAACAGCCATTGAAGAATACAATGAACAGAATTATAGACCAATGTGTTCAGTGTTTATCTGTTCATAAGGACCCAGCTATATTATGCATTAAAATGCAATTACTCATAGAACACGACTATAAAAATAGAGGTATACAAAAAATTATACAATAAACTAATTAAATCAATATGACCATATCTATACTTATCTATACTTTTAACAACATTACATTCACAGAATTTATCATAAATAAAGTTAATGAAGAAAATGATCAAAAAATTAGACCATTATTGAACGACATTTTAGATAACGTGAACCACACTGGCAACAAAATGAGCACATATTATCAAAAAATAATACAGTTCATCATTTTATCCAACTATATGGGTGATCCGACTTCACCAATACTCATTCAGGAAATTTCTGGTTAGTAAATAATAAATATATCATCTGATCCAAAGGGCAATTTTGATCATATTCCGCAATATAGCGTAGATATATTATAATATGCATATATACCTACAATAGGTAGGAGTACCTTGAGCAAGACGAGACACTTTATGTTTAACTCGTAGTATGTTGAATTTTTCAGATAAGTTCTGAATTTATGTTGCATTTAAAAGTCAATGTTCCTTAGTTTTTAAATTTTGCACTCTAAGATATTTTAAAATAATATTGAGCTGTGCATGCGCGTGCTTAAGTGAGATTGTTCTTGGAATTCTGGACTTGTATTATAATATGTATGTGTAACCTTGCTGATCGATAAGGAACGTATATAGTCATATAGTAATTAGTACTTAAAGTTCACAGTAGTCAGTAATGTTAATTAACTACTCACACAATGGTTCAGTTAAAATGTAGGTAGGTATGTGTTATATGAGCATCCTAAATATTATTCCTAAAAACATAAATACGCTAGAGTATTTTTTGGAGCTCCAAAACTCCTTAAATTATTAGGTATTTACCTATAATATTTAGTAGGTATAGGTAACTATAGCAACTAGTATATAAGACAAGTTTTGCAATCGTCGTTCGGACGTATACCATTTGGGCGAATCGACCCAAAATGTGGTATGTTTGGGCAAATACCTAGCTCGGGCAACCCACAATCTTAATATAACCATTATTCATTATAATCTTTAAGAATCAAAACCCTATAAATACAATACATTTACAACTTGTATAATATTAATATTAGATAATTATAATCTATAGGATACCTATTTCAGTATTTGACAATTAATCATAAGGATACCTTTCATTCTTTCAGATACATTAAATAACGTTTTAAATCAAACAAAATCATCAGAATTTGATAACCAATTACAATCTTTAAAAATAAATCAATTGAAAGAAATATCAAACTTGATATGTGGCATTTGGCTTTACAACATGGATCGTAAAGATATTAGAGATGAAACATTGGACAGTACGTATAAATCAATCGAAAAAATCTGGGAACTTTCTCTAACATAATCTAAATATCAGGCTTCAACTTTTGAGTGTACCTCGTCTTCGTGTTTACCAAAAGCATAGCGGTCACCGTAGGTAATATTGATACCTATTATAGGCTATAGGTAGGTATGTAGGTACTAATAACTATGATGAATGTTTTAAATTTGAAATCAAATATATCTATAGATAATTCAATAGGCAATCGTAACATTGTAACAGATAATAAATGGTAGTTGAATACGAAAAAATCTTCTATAAATATCTCATAATTTTTTAATAGGTAGGTAGATATACATATAGTAGGTAGTACATATCTATAAATTATACTACTATAACTTATACATAGGTACCGAGTATAGGTAGTTACTATACTATAAATAGGTATTTTATTTTTTTTTTTTATTATATTATATATATTTAGTAGGTTGAATTAATTCCGAATTCGTTACTATAATATTATTATTATATATTCCCTTGATGGTATAATATTAGGTAGGTATATATTATTAATGATTGTATATTTATATAGGTGCCTAAATTATAAAATTATATCATATTCAATTATTTTTTGTTACTTATTAGTTATAAGTTATTGGTAATTTCCTACGTAGGTATCGCATAATGGTGGTATTTGTTAGCGCAAATGTAGTATTTAGTTTTGAATTAGCTTAAAATTAATCAGATATTTTAAAAATTACAATGTGTATTTATGACTTATGTAGGTATCTATAAAAAAATACATAGTCACTACGACACTACGTCTAATAGGTATTTAAAATGACAAAAAAATTAACTTTGTTGAAAGCTATAGCCTATAGCTATACCTAATAGGTTCCTATATTATACTCTATTCCCCGTAAGTTTACCCACTTTTTTGCGCACGCAGAGTGTGGTGGAAATGTTGTGACAATACAGTTCATAGAATTTTCTATACTTTTTTTTTATAGATACTATACCTACATAGAGATTGTGTGGAACCACTAACTCTTGTTTAAGGGACCATTAGCTCACTTTTAATTGATTTAATATTTAGTTCAACCTAGCATAAATATTTTAAAAATTATATTATGTCAGGAAAATGCTAACATAAATATTTGGTACATTTACGAATATTCCTTTCTAAATTAACACAAAAACAATAATTAATTAAGAGGATGTCACACCCGCATGTGTTGTCTCCGTCTTACAAATGTACAACATAACTATTTTGTGCGGGACAACTTTTATCTGTTTGTAGTAGTGGCTCCAAAATTACTGAACACATAGGGTGGAAAATTATCCATGCAACAGAGCGTGCCCATATTTTAGATAACATAAATACAATAAAAGTTATTTGCTTCTGGTTTTTTTTATTTGCTTAAAAGAAATGATTGGATAGTGCAATTAAAAAAGATGTTCTTCTTTATGTGTTATGAAAATTTGGTAGCTCTACAACAAATATTATGGTGCGAGAAAAGTTGTCCCGCGAAAAACAGTTTTTGCCATGTTGTACATCTGTAAGACGGTGACAACACATGCAGGTGTGACATCCTCTTAAATAAAAACAAAACCAATTTGTCAATAACTGATGTAACGTTACAACTTAAAATATATACGCCCATACCTAACCCATTCGCTATCAACTAGATCAAAATTTATATCAGAAACCACGTGCCAAAGAAAAACACATGTGTTAAAATAATATAATATTCCTCGCTCCTCTACCAATCTGAAAGAACACTTTAGGTTCTATTCTCCTATATTGTTTATTATCTTCAGTATGTACTAATACTTACCTTCAACATTTTTAGTGATAGATACACTTCCTAATGCTGTTGATTTGCTTCTAAAAAATATTGATCAGGAGTTAAGAGATAGTTTTAAGAAAGTGATGATGACAACTTCATGGATACTTCAATGCTATAAAGTATACACTGAGATTTTAGCTCCAATATTTGTTATAAGGATTAATTTTGCAACTGTTACAATAAAAAAACTGAATGATTATAAAACAGTATTGGTATTTTATCTACAGTACCAAAAAAATTTAGAGTATGTCAACGCAAGTATTACCCACATAAAATATTTGAATATTAACATGTCATAATTACATTTTTAGAATAATCAAAAATGATTTAAATAAATTAAAAATTGAATTACCCGCATTACTCATTAAATTCAACATAATATTGAAAGAAATAAAACAATTAAAAAATACAAATGACTTTGGTGAGGATACAATCTGTGTGAGTACTAGATTCTGAATACACATTGAATTGTTATGACTTGATTGCTGTGCAATTTAATTAAAGTTTAAATTGTTTTTATATAAATAAATACCAGCAAAATTAAGTTTAAATTAAATGATATTTTCAGCCAGAATTCAATAATGTAACAATTATTTGGAGTGAAATTAGAGGGATTATGAACCACCTAAGCATTACATGTAATTTAATATTGACCATGAAACAATTGACATATGAAGTAATTTTTATTATAGAATCAATAAGAAACATATTGCCTATACATGTTATTTTTAGATAAATAATATTAGTGAGGAAATCAATAATAAGTCTATCATGGATACAATTCTAACAGATACTGAAGAACTGTATACAATTTTTGAAACATATCCATTACATCCCATGTGTGAATGGCATCCACCTACAACCAGCACAGATGATACAAGGAACTTATTTGTAAATGTTTAGCATTGTATACAAATTTATATAATAATCAAATAAATATTTATATAGGCAGATGGATATTGTGTGGTCATGATAGTCGAAACCGATGGAACATTAATAAAACATGACAAAAGCTTAGGTGTAATACAGTATTCTGATGAATGGTTCGGATTTGCGAGTATTCAAGCAGCACTACATTTTGGTACCAAACCAACATAGTAAGTTGTTGCAAAACATTTTACAGGTTAAAAAATATCTAAAATGTTAATTTATTATCTTGATACTAATGATATTAAAAATAACTTGTTCTAAAATATCTACATAACCATTGTAAACCTGGTTAAACTATAGTTTTTTTTAGGGTCTCAATACCATAATGGCATAATTATATTATATAATTTTATCAATATTTATTACATTATAATTTCATAAATTATAGATTACATATTTAATACAAATATAATATTTCTACAGCTATTTGTACCACTTTTTAAACTTAATGAGGTCTAAAACACATTTATTATCATTTTTCCACTTATATGAACAAATGGCAGAAACACAACACAATTCAAATGAACTGTAAGTAGCTTCATTCTGTAACTTTAATAGAATGCTAAATGTATAATCTATACATGTATAGAATGAGTGAAAAGGACAAGTACAAAGATGCACAAGTACAAACAGCATTTTATCCAAACGGCACAAGTGCAATAAATAAAAACATCCATAAAACAAAGGAAATAAAAAAATGTATGAATAAGAAAGTAATTGACACCAACAATGCAACATCAAAAGTAACAACTCAAAGTGCACAAACTATTGATGTCTACAAATCAGTTCAAGTGCAAACTAAATCGTGTGATGTTGGCAGTAACACTATGAGTGAAAAAGCGACCAATACAAATCAGTCAGTTCCTCATTCGTCCATACGCTTTAAAAACAAGCCTTATGCAGCTCTAGAGTATGATGATATAAACAGTTTTAAGTGCTCAACTACAACAATAAGGTTCACTAACAATTGTTTAACAAAATTCAAAGATTGAAAACAGTATCATAGGCATTAAGTTATTATTATTCAATTATAAATTAATTATGATGTAGATTAATGTCTTAAAATTATTGTAAAAGTATTCTAAAAACACAAAAATGCTTGTTATAATTGTTTACAAATACGTTTATACATTAAAACATTTATAGCTAGATATTTATACCTAGCAAGTGTGCAAAGTATGAAAAAAAAGTTTAAAAAAAAATATATTTCACTCAAAAATGACATCAACTTAAATTGCATGCCAAGACCTTTTAATTAAATTTTTTTTTTAGGAATGAAAAATTATAATACTTGAGAAACAGTTTCTCATTGATAAAAAAAAAAATTACCATGAACTTCCACAAATATTGAAGAAACACAAAGGGTAAACATAATTTTAAGATAAATGAAGATATTGGGGAGGGAGGGAGTAGGATATATCAGTAAACATTTTTTTCTAGTACATAAAACAGTTATGATATAAAATGATTTTTTAAGAACTTCATCATACCAAAAGTTCTGAAACGTTTAACTCCAATAACTTTCATCAAATCATCATCACAAATAGCATATTGTTTGTTAGATGGATCCTAAAAATACAAATGTATATTAGGAATATAATTTAATTACAATCTTAGAATTTATTGTAAAACTTACATAAAGATTTCTCTCTTTAATGATTGCCCACATTTTTTTAACAACTTCGTGACGTGGTAAAGCTTCAGATCCCATGAGAGAAGCAAGTTCAGGACTAAGTGCTACTGATTTTGTGTAACCACTATTACCTCCTCGTTTGGCCTGTAATAATTAAATAGTTATTTAATACAAATTCAAAATAATAAACAATTTATTAAATAATATGTTAAATTTGTACCCCAGTTTTTTTCGCTCCTTTTTTGGCTCCTTTCCAGTCTTCATCACTGTCACTATCATCCTTCTTCTTACGTCCCCGTTTGGCCACTGGGGCCTTCTTTTTAGATGGGGTACCTTTTTTAGGGCTATAGTCACCGTCATTTTTGTCACCATCATCCTACATAAAATTTAATTTGTAGGAATTAGTTAAAATAATGAAAAACTATTCATTATGATGAATTATTTACATCGTCAGATCCAGCACTTTCATCACTGCTATCAGCCTTCTTACGCTTAGGAGCGGCTGCTTTTTTGGCTGGTTTCACTTCTTCTTCTTCCTCTTCATCTTCCTCATCATTTTCTGCATCATCATCATCATCGTCGTCATTCTCATCATCACTATCACCTTTGCCATTCTTTTTGGTGGCTTTAGCTTTTTTAATAGCTTCCATTACTAATGTGTCAATTTCTTTTTTCCTATACAATAACAATCATAAAAATATAAGTAAACAATTTTCAATTGTTTGTAATCAAAAATAAAATATATTACCGATCATCAAGATCTGTGTCTAATTTTTTTTCAAGTTCCTGTCTAATTTTCTTTGCAGAGGTTTTTGTCAAATCTGCTGTTTTTAGGAGAGCTAAAAAAAAAAACAATTTAAAAATTAAAACATAATATGTATACGTATATTATACAGTATAATACAAGTTGTTGGAATGAATAATAGTCACAACTAGGATTAAATAAGTACAACACAGATAAAGTATAAGTTAATAAAGTTTTTTTTTAATGTCCCAAATCCCACTTTTTAATAAAGCAGGATGCCAATATCCCAATTTTTTAATAGTATTACATTTCAAAAAGTTTGATCCGCGAGTTAAAAAAAAAATCCCAACCCTATACTCTGTGCCACAAGAGAAGTAACCTGTTACACGTACACAGACTAACGGCAGCGACCGTTCCAAGGCCCCATTTTATAACATGATACATAATAATAGTATTACTATATAATGTTGCCGACCGTTGACAGTTGTGATCGTGCAACGTCCACATGTCAAATAGGCTGGGGATGCGCGGATACGACTGCGATTTGGTCGGGTCACAGTTTACTTCTTTCGTGGCACGGAGTATAGTCAAAACTTAGAACCACTACATTTTCGATAACTAATTAACAATAACGATATAGGTATGAAGAAATTATTAATTTATCAACAAAATTTTAAACTAATGAACATAATACTATGATTTAGATAATGTAGTATGTAACTATTCCATTCATAGGCACGTAGGTTACATTGAATATTCCATAACGATGAAATAAATAAAAATCATAATAATAAAATAGAAAGGTACCAATATTTACAATTTTCATAAAAAAAAATATGGCCGAATTTGCCCGGTTAAATATCTGTTATCAGCTGATTAAGCTTAATCGAAGTTTAACCGTAGACGGTGCAACTGGCCCTTAGTAATTTTAGTAATTTATTGAAAATAAATCCAACTCTATGGGAACCCATAGTATAATATGCACAAATTACAATAATCATACGAATAAAACATAATTAATAATGATTAATGGGCAACATAGCCAATATTTTGTTGTGAACGATATTTGATAATGGTAAACGTTTCAAAAAACCGAAAAAACGGCAGCGGCAGCTTAGCCGTGGAAGCGAATATCATTATGATATTCGGCCGTGGAATAGGAACGGTAGCGTCGCCGCCGACGGTTTAATTTTCAGGACGCCGCTTTTGTTTACACCTCGGTCGGACGGGGCGCCATCTAGCGGAAATCGGCGGCGCATCGACGGCGGACGTCATTTATAACAATAATTCGTCCCCCGCGCAGAAAATGACAAGACGGAAAATCGGCCGGAAAAAATGTATTTACACGGAACGGCCGTCCAAAACACCTAGCCGACAGCCGGGAGGCCCAAAAATCTAAAACACCGGCGACGCCATTGGCACGCCGTCGTGACGCGGGCCGGCGGCGCGCCGCGTTCGGGATTAGCGATAAAATCGTCGTTGCAAACTGACCAAAAAAGGATAGATATTATGGACGGCCGGTAAAAAAGCGTCTGAACAAAAACAAGGACGCGCGCACGGGAACGGCATCGGGTTGGACGATTTAAACGCGCGACGCCGCCGTCATCCATCACGGGCAGCCCCACATGATCGCGCGGTTTCAAACGGAAACCGACGCGAATCGTGCTTACAAAAAACCAAGCGACAAATAGAATATTGCGAAAAACCGTTGCAGAGCATAACACGGTTGAATAGTAATGGTGGTGCACAATAATAATTACCGGCGATCTCTTTCTTCAGCGTTTCTTTGGACACGTCGGACATGATGATGATTGTAACGGAGTCGTCGTCGTCGTGAATTGGTTTTCAGTTGCCCCGCGGGAAACCGTGTAAAAATGTAAAAAAAGATTAAAAAACGATTACGTCGGCAGTTGGTCGACGGTTAATTCACTAGTGGCGGACCGCGAAAAATTCGGCGCACGAAAACCAAGTACCAACGAGCGGATAATATACGAAATGAACGGCGGCGGTGAGTCGTGCTAGTCCGTGTCGGTGTGTGTGTGCGTGATGAGTTTGCGGTGGGTGAGGTGGTGGCGGGCGAACGATAGCGTATAGACAACGGCGGCGGCGACGACGACGCTGCCGCCGCCGAGCGCGCGCTCGATCTCTGGCTGTCGGGGTGCGGGGCGGCTAAACGGTAATCGCGACGTTGCCATGTGCGACCGGCCGTCTCGATGCGGCGCTCCACGGACGCCGACAGTCCGGCAATGCGGCGACCGTTTTGTTTCACGTTCTTAATATTATTTTTTTTCACGGCCAATCCGTTTAGGTTGGGGGCTAAACCGCCTAAACCTAAACAATGATATCTATTAAGATTAAAGACCTTTGTCCTTTATAAAGGTATATTGGCCAAAATTAATATTGACGTTAAGTTTTGGCTTCTGTCACTTCATCCACTCTGCTACAACTGCCTTATAACAGCTAACTCTAAAGTCTCTTTTCAGAGATAAGTTTATGTTGGAGTATTGAATAATCATTTATTTTAAAACATTTTCGTTTCTCTCCTTATTTGTTGATTTATTTGAATTTTGTACGTCCAAATCTGAAATATACTATTTCTGCCATATTAAAATAAACATATTCACACAAATTGTCAGTTTCAAAATTGTTTAGTTGACGGAACACGAAAAAGATATATTATAATTTATAATCAATTTGAAAAAGATAATCTTGAAACAAAACATCATTATTTGTGTGGTCAAAATGTCCAACTACTCTACATTAAGAAAAAACCCGCAGGTCTATAGTCTGCGTAATATAGTTTAGGCATTATTTGAAATTGGCGGGAACTTCACTCGTGTGTTCTTAGTCGGAAGTAAGCCGCAATTTGCTTACATTTCTTATCAGTTGACTTTTTTAAAAAAACGTTACGTGAATAAAAACTGTATTCATGATGAATATTAAGGACATCAAACAAAAGAAAATATAACAATCGTGGATATAAGAGTATAAGACTCGCGGTGGGTTCGGCCACGATTTTGAATTTTGGTTGTTTTAGCGGCGGCAATTTGCCGGTTACTCGCGATGAACCACCAGTGCGACACACCTTGGTGTACGCTCGCCATAGTGGTCACACTGTAATATCGCGTTTGCCGCCAGACATCGGGCCCGGCACCACACTACACCGACACCGACGACCACCGCACCGGCAACCGGTATAAAGCGCGTAACCCTGTAACGACTAACGGTCGTTTTGATAAATCCTCTTGGCCTCTTGGCGGTAGTTTTACTTTTTTATAGTCCCCACATGAATATTCAAAAAACAATATTTAACCGTCGCGGCGTCACTCACCCCTCTTCCTTACATCATCATTCATACTACAATGCTCAACCATCGAACGATTTATTTTATCGGTGATCGCTTTACAATTTTTGTATTTTTACATAGGTAGGTATACCTACCTACTAAAATCGGCATCGAAAGATTAGAAAAAATAGTAACTAAATATTAATGTTTTTATGCATTTTAATTTAAATTACTTTATATTAAATATAAATAATATATATAATATTACAAATTTTGTAAGAGCCAACGGGGTTAAGACATCTACTTAAAACTGTAATGTAATGGTTTATTAATCCCCTCAATACTTCCCTCCCACAACAAATTTCCGCCTATGGAGTATTGACTATAACTTAATAATTTCGAGTAAAAGCTATAGGTATACTTACATATTATATTATAATTTATAGTATATTAGTTACCTACCGACTACTGTTCGTAATATGCATAGGCGCAATTTCAATTAAAAAACTGAGGGTGCTTAAGCTCTGCATTTTTTTGGCATTTAAATTCAATTATAACTATGAGGCAATTATGAATTTTTTGAGCAAAAATGTTTTATGACAATTTAACATTGACGACTTATAGTTTATTAGGTACATTTTATAAAAACGAATACAATAGTCAATTTTAATTTATCAAAAATTTAAAACAACTTTTTCATATTTTATTCAAAAAATATGACAAATAAATGTTAGTATACAAGGTATAATAAAAAAACAGAAAGACTTGACGAAAAAAAATGACACTACTTAAACGTATGACAAAAATTGTTAAAATTATATGATTAGTACATAATTTAAGAATTCATATACTCATGTCAGCTAATTTTCAAAAAAAATATTTTGAAAGAAGTTATTATAATAACTTACGTATACGTTCCAAATTCATTTAATCAAAAAAATATTGATATATCAAAAATTCTAAAAATAAGCTACTTGACTTAGATAAATGATTTTATTATCAAAATTATTGTTTTTATAATCAGATTCACAAATTGGCTATTTTGAATATATCTAAAAAAATTGAAATCAAATTTAAAATTTTTTATTTTCAATGTTAAAAAAGGTGGGTAAGTAGATGTCGCTGTGCTGTATA
>NC_042495.1:47933053-47937315 GCF_005508785.2 Acyrthosiphon pisum | reverse complement strand
GTCCAAATTTGAACTTAAAATGACTATAAAAATAAACTGTGCTCTTGTATTTCTTAGAATTTTTGGTAACAGAATTAAATATTTACGTGGAATCTTGTTTTAAATTTTCAATCCTTAGATATAAAAGTTGAACATTTTATACATTTTTAACTACAAAATAATTATTCAATTTTAAATTTGATAAATTTTGTCAAAATTTCAACTTCAAATGCTTATAAAAAAATGTGTGCCTATGTATTTTTAATATTTTACAATTGCTATTGTAACAATATATCGGGAGCCTTGCATTAAATTTTCACGCATTTTTACCAAACAAATAAAATTGTATTGATATTTATGGAAAAAAAAATTAACAAAATTGAAAAATGACAATGTCCGTAAGCAGCTCAAAAAGAGTCAAGTTATTTTCAAAATTTTATCGTATATAGAAAATGCTAATACAGTAGAACTTCGATTAACCGTCACTCGATTAACCGCCACTCTCTGTTATCCGTCATCGGTCACCGCCGAAAAAAAAAATAATTAGGCGATTAGACGATCGCGGTAAACTCGTGCCCAACACAGTAACTATCAAGTGTATAAAAATAGTTTGTAATATGTACATATCCAATATATAATATAAATATAAAATGTAATAAATGTGTGTACCTATGTATATGTATTTACACGTTTTTTTTGCAAAATTTCCGTTAACCGTCTATTTGATTAACCGTCATAGCCCCGGTCCCGACAGTGACGGTTAATCGAAGTTCTACTGTATAAACATTCAGTGAAATTTTCAAGTATCTACAGTCATTCGTTTTTTAATTACAATAAAATAAGAAAATCGTTACGTAAGAAATCGAGTGAATATCAAATGTTGTAAAAATATGAATTTCAAACGCTCATAAAAATTTAATTTGAGTTTCTTATAGACATTTTTTTTTTTGATAAAGGTAGATTAACCTATAAGGAATCTTGTATTACATTTTAAAATCTTAGTTCTAAAAATAAAAATTTTTACGAATTATTAACTCAAAATAATTTGCTAATTTTCGTGATTTTTACATATTTTGTCAATTTTTGAACTTTAAATGCTAATAAAAAAAAACTGTGACTAAGGATTTCTAATATTTTTAAATGTCATTGTAACCATATAGTAGGAGCCTTGTATTAAATTTTCAAGTATTTTTACTCAACAAATAAAGTTTTATTGACATTCATAGAAAAAAAACTAATTAAGTTGGAAACTGAAATTGTTCGTAAACAGCTCAAACAAATCAAAATATTTGAAAATTTATCATGTATAGAAAATGGAAATATAAACAACCAGTGAAAATTTCATGTATCTACAGTCATTCGTTTTAAAGTTACACCAAAAACCAAAATCAATTTTCTCGAAAACAGATTTTGCGTAAAAATTCCCGTTTTTCCTTAATTTTTCTTTTGTTTTTCACGGCGCTTTTGAAAACTATTGGAAATTTACTTTTGACCCCCCTAAGTACTAACTAGATTCACTTTCCTATCAGAAAAGGTACTGTTGAAGAAAATCCAAGCACTTATACTGTCCTAAAAGGTGATGACAGACACAAAAATAAAAAAACACATCATTGTAAAATCAATACATTCATCGTTCCACTCAGAATCTAAAATAAAAAAATAAATAAATAAATAAAAAAAAAAACTCACATCATTGTAAAATCAATACATTCATCTTTCCTCTCAGAATCTAAAATAAGTACCTAATTAAAATATAAAAATAATTTTTTGCATAATATATTTAAAACTATAAATAAGTGACTATAAATTGTATACAAAAAAACAATTTAAATATTGATTAGAACAAAAGTTATTTCAAAAGTCAGTTCTATTTATTACGCCCTGTATAGGATATTATACTATATAATACCATACGGCATACTCAATTACACAGACTGTCGAAAACTTGGAACTCATAAGTGAACACCAACTGACAAGTGATACGTATATCGTAATTAGGTTTTTGTCCGAATTAGATATGGGCACAGGAATGTTTATATTAGTAAATACTCGCGATACTATTGTCATAGCGCAGAGTCTTGACAACTGATAATAACATAACCGACCACAACGACCGGGCATAGTAGAGACATTGGAAAATAATGATTAATGTTCTAAATAGATTTGAATTCGAAAAAATGACAATTGTCGAGTTCATTTTTTCGGCTGAGACACGATTGAGCATAAAACACCTTTTTTGCGACACGATTGAGCATAAATTGTCGGCGTATCAAAGGAAATTGAAATACAAAAGAAAACCAACACGATTGAGCATAAAATACTCTGCAACGTTGCCATTTTCAATTTTGAACTGTATTGCATAAAAAATATTTATTTAAATAATTATGATGATTCAAAATATAACATGGCAAAAAATATCATGTTTTCATAGTCAATATGTAATATACCTAGTCACATTATTCAAAATATTTATAAATCAATAATAGTCTCAATAGTAGTCACATTATAATACAGTATATAGATCTTTTGGCTAATAATGAAATAATCATAATAATAATAATATAGTTATGACTTATGAAAATAATAAAATCAAAATATTTATAAGTCAATAATAGTCTCAATAGTAGTCCGGAAATAATTTATTAATTGATAACATTGTCGATAAAGCTGAGGGGCTCGGCTCACGGCTCGCGTCAGCTAGTATGATCTAGATATCATAATAATATTGGTGTAATAATACGCGAAAATAATAAATAACAAAATTTTGACAATGTGAATTTGGCAACATAGCATAAAATATTCTATGCTCAATCGTGTTGCTAAAAAGGTCTATGCTCAATCGTTTTATGCTCAATCGTGCTTTACCGATTTTTTCATTCATTATACTCTGTACTCATGTCTGATGATAAACTGTTTTTGGTTTTTTTTGTTGTTGTAAGGAGAAGTTTTGACACATATACACATAAATTATTAGAGGGTGCTAATTTTAAAACTGGGGGTGCTAATACCCCCTAAGCCCCCCTCTATTTTCGCCTATGGTAATATGTGGACATGCGGTATACTCGTATACAAATGTATATAGGTAGTCTAATAGTTTATAGATATAGAAGACTATTAGGTAGGTACTGCTCTTATTTAATTAAATTTGCCTGAAACTTATAGTCCCCGGGAAAACTACCCATATAAATAAAATAGTATAATATACCCATAAATAATATTATCTCAAACAAGTAGTATATTAAATTAAATTAATTATTAAAGCTTGTCCAAATATGTATAATATTATATACTCAGTGATCCATTCAACTTAATACATCATTATTTAAAAAAACATTTTTTAAAAAAAAATTGTGTAGGGTTTGCTCTTTACCCCGCAACATGTCGGTCCACTACTCCGCTCATCAAAACTTGATACTTATAGATACTTATAAGCTATAACTATTAAGTTAATTGATCTAAATTTATTTTTGTAGATCGAAATACTCCTATTAATAGCATGGTTCAGAATATGGAATAAAAATGTATGTTGTCATTCAAAAGAGTAAAAAACTTAAAAAATAGTAAAAATATCGACTTTAAATTGTCTAATAGAAATACACATTTTCAAAAATGTTAGTGCGTTTTCTGAAATAATGATTATTGAACACCTTATAAGTTGAATTGATCATCCGGTAATATAGTACCAAGCATATTATTATGTATAATAATTAATAATATAATATAATATTTTTTTTTTTTATTAATCAACTCGCGGCAATTTGGGAAATTTGGTGGTAAAAATTATTGGTAAATGCTATATAAAAAAAATAAAAACGCTACGACACAGATAAAGTTGTTCCCTATCCGTTGAGAAATTTTGGTAATCCTACATTATTTTCTACTATAAATACCAAGGTAGTGGTTCTATCCCGCGAAAAACGGTTTTTTGCTATGTTGTACCATTGATTATAAATACGATAATCCAATTCGTTACGTGTACCTACGGGCTACGGGGGCGGATTGGAAAAACATTTAGGTGCGGGAAAGTTGTATTAATAGATCTGCGCACGGTTGTTCACCATTGTTAATCTCTTAAGAGGACGTTATACCTGCATGTGTTGTCTCCATCTTACAAGTGCGTAACATAGCAAATCCTACGCTCAGCAGAACACGTGTAGCTCCGTTGGTTTACAAATTAGATTGAATTGACCTCTTAACACATTTAAAGGTAAGATTATTATCTAGACAACCTCATGGGCTTTTTAGTATATTTTAATTTTTAAGCGAGTTATGAGTACTTAAAG
>NC_042495.1:47931695-47932491 GCF_005508785.2 Acyrthosiphon pisum | reverse complement strand
TTACATTTTATAAGAGGCCAATTCACTCTAATTTTTAAACCAACGGAGTTACACGTGTTCTGCTGAGCATAGAATTTGCTATGTTACGCACTTGTAAGACGGAGACAACACATGCGGGTATAACGTCCTCTTAATGGCTAATGTATATTATTTTTCTATCCAATTCGTTAATAAAAATCTTGAATTTAAATTTTGCTTATAAATTATAAATAAATGTACTTATTGAAATTGTTAGTTGGTAAACTGCAGTGTTATAATTAACTACTATTAATAAGTGGCTACTTAGTATAATGGTATGCACATAAAATAAAAGCAAACAAAAAGTATACCCTATTCCAGTGGCGTATTTTGGTCATTTTTGTGGGGGGATGACATTTTTTAACATTTTGCCCCCCACCCAAAAAAAAAAAAAAAAAATTATTAATAATAAGCACCTTTCAGTGCAATATATTTATAAATAGTAAATATTAAAATTAAATAACAAAACTCCACACGAATGATTAATTTAATATCAGTACCTATATCACAATATCAAATTATGAATTATAAAACCATGCCCATGCAACTCCCCAACCAATTAACACAAATCAGTAGTGCTCTTATTGTCGGGTCCCGCTCTGGTGGCGCGCTCTAGTAGTAATTTGTATTTTAATAATTTATTACTCATTCAAAGATTAAACAAATAGATAAACATTTTTACTGTTGTAAATTTATAATAGTAATTATTATTTAAAAGTATAAAAATATAAAAACACCTAAAAATAATAATAATAATAGTTAGTACTTTGGTACTTAA
>NC_042495.1:47915189-47931138 GCF_005508785.2 Acyrthosiphon pisum | reverse complement strand
CCCAAATCCCCCCCCCGTAATTACGCCACTGCCCTATTCGCTATACTGGTTTAGTTCATAGTTGAAGCTCGGTTAGGAAGTAATATATATATATATATATATATTAAATATACATTACGCGGTACCGCTGTTGCATGTTATACCTATATCTTATATCATTAATAATTTTACATTTTTACTATTAAGATATTACCAAACATTATTCTTAAAATATCCAATAACGACGTTTCACACGTATACCTATCGTACTTAAGAGGACGTGTCACGAAAAATTTACGCGTGCAACGACCAAGAGGATGCGCTGTTAAGTGTTTTGACGATCCGCAAGCGCGCGGCGTTTAAGTCACGCCTACTATTCGCAATTCGCAACCGGCCGACGGCGGCGACGAGTGCTTGTTCGGGAGTGCCGTTTATTTGTCTATGAACGTTCGTCCAGTACGATTCGTATCATTATTAGCCCACTCAACTCTGTATTGTATTATCTTATAGTACTTACTGCAGTCTACAGAATGGCCCCAACATCCCATCGTTTAACATTAACCTAGAAAACGGGAAATCACAGCAGGCCACCTTATGTTAGGTGCAGGTACCTAATGATTTTATTTTACTTATTATCTATACGTTTATTGTCAATACTAGATATGAAAATACGTTTGAGAATTAAAGTATTTGTTCATTATAGTATTAAAATGTTAATGTATATAATATAATATATCAATATTGTACTCAATGTTGTAGTATCTACAATCTACCCATACCATGATACATCTGGATTATAATATAATAAAATACTGATAACACTGCCGTGATGAAATTAATGAGATGTACACGAAAATCATAATACACACGTGTGGTATACTTAAACAAGACGCATAACCTACAAATAATTTAGCACTAAGAACCTATACTAAAATATATTATCTATACTAGAACCAGTGCAGTAAGTACTACACTACTAATGTCTACTATAGTAAAGTAGTAACTGTATAAAATAGCAGTTTATAGACTAGTGTCAATGAGTCATATATTGTAGGAATCGGCCTAAAGGTGTTGGAATTTGAGACCCGTAGGCCGTAATGAAAATCGTTAGTCCATAATAACATGACGGAACTATTAACTATTATTTAATAGGTTCGTTGACGATATTATCGAAATGACAAAACACATAATAATATTATTTTGGATGTATATTTATAAATTAAGATTAAATTAATTTTGTTATAAAATCCACAGTCTAAAAACCAAAAAAAAACATTCAGCTTAATTAATTAATAAGTAAGAACACTGAAATTAACAGGTATAATATACTTCTTATGCCTATATAATTAACACTTATAAGACCTTTCGGAATTTAAACACATTTAGTAGTTGCGATAAACGTTATTATTTATTAAATACTTACCTCCTATAATTAGGAATATAATATATTCTTAGATAGTTAGGTGATAAATGTGCGTGATCATATTGTGGTTCGATCAAAAATTAACTGTTGTACCTTTCGGGCTTTAGCTATAGTTTATATTATAATAAGTATGTATAATAATATTAATAGTTATATTAGTGTATGATCATTAATCAGGTATAATTAATATAATGTATAAACTACATTTTAGATCATGTATTCATCGTATTATAATTTATACTATTATGCATTATATTAATATTTATAATAATATCATTATGTGTTCATATACAGAGTGATCCACGGAGCATGCACACCCCTATTTTAGGTTATGATTTCTTAATATACCGATTTTAGAACTTTCAAGTTAGGTTAGGTTAAGTTTGTATACTTAAGGATCATATTATTTTCAAATACTTAGATTTTTATACCATTTAAGAAATGTTTTGTGACGGTGTGCAATTGCATCGGAGTTGGGTCAGAAAATAATAACAGTTCTAAATTGTGTACGAATTGGGTCCTGGTGAAAAAAATATAATGTCCTAACTGGGTCAGGCGTATAAAATTATGTGTTCAAATTGGGTCCATACAAAATTATTTTTCTTATGGTAATGTTATGTACGAATTTATGAGTTCCGTACTTTTCTTACTTATCTAAACCATTAAATACAATCATGTTTATAAGGTTAGGTTTGGTTAACGACCAGCATATAAAGTATTCATATTAACGAAAAAAAATTATCGAAATCTTTCTATTTCACGAGGTATAAGAGTTTTTCCTGTGACGCATGTTTTTGGACTAAAAACATGTCAGTTCCGACACTCTTAATTTTGTTCCCACTGGGACTTCCTGGCCATGTTTTTTTTTAACCAAGATATACCTATATTATGGTTTATGACGAATTTAATTCATTCAGACTATTCTATTAATTAACCAGATAAAATTTCTAAAAAAAAAATATTTTAACTTGTTATGAAGTTTACTAGAAAATTTGTTTTCTATTTTTTTGAATTTGACCTCTTCAACTTTATGATATGAGTTTAATTTTGTTGAATAATAATAATTTAAAAATGTTTACTACATCGAACCAGTCTAAAACTATATAATAATTAACTTCGCACATGCGCGGATGGAGTAATCTTATGTCACACTCGAACTCAATAATTATAAAATATAAAATTTTAAAATTGCCCATCGTAGCTCATTAAAAATATTCGGTATCTAATCCCTTTAAAATAGAGTAGGATTGTTAACCTACCTACTTACCAGGCACGACGTTTAGGGGATTTGGGGGCCATGCCACCCCTATACATCATAAACTACTTATAAATAATAATTTCTTGTTGGTATTTTAAGTAGAATTTTTGGACCAAAAGGATATTCCCCCCCCCCTAGAAGAGAATCATATCCGCTGCTGCTACCTACTACGAGTAACGCAAAATATTAGGTACCTATATTATTATTATTATTTTATTTTTAGTTTTAGCTTTTAAAATACGTAAAACAGCTCGACAATTATGAATATATATGTAAACAAGAGATAAAAAAAAAATGTACAACCTAATTATTATTAGACAGATACAAAGACACAATATATCGGTTTATTTTAATCATTAATGAGGTGTAATGTATTATTTTATTTAGAGTAGGTATTCTATTAATTTTTAACCAAGTTCATTGATCATAATATATCAGTATAAAAAATACCTTATAAAGTTATAACTATTATATAACTAAAATGCAATGGTTGGTTTAAACTTAAAAGTATAATATGAACTATTTTGATTTTTAATAACTATATTATAACACGTTTCATTAAATGTTATCACATTATTAAAATAATGATAGGTAAACCATCGACTGGTGAAAATTATTTAGTAGGTAATGCAATATAAAAACTTGAAATCCTGCTTGAAATTATGGTGCAAGATTAATTCTACCGCATACTAATAAGTATAAATATAAAAATAAAAAATTAAATTACATATAAAAAATATTTCAAAAATGTTGATTATGACCAACAAATTGATTAACATTTATAATGGTAGTTAAAATGGTTTATTTAGGAAGTTGGTTACCTAATATAATTATGATGAATCGTTTTAATTTCATGACAATTCACATGTATGTATTTTGTTTAGAGTTCATTCAAAATAAAAAATGTTATGATTTTGAATTTAGATGTTTGTGTGTAATGTGTATATTATATAACTCGATAACTGGAATAAGTACCCGAAAATGGCTGCCGTGTGCATCGTAACTGAACTTAAATGTAGTTTTTTTTTTAAGATTTTTTTTTTTTTATTTTTGAACAAAACATAATATTTACAATCTGTATTTACATGTTATACAATAAGTAAATGTGATGGGGATTGATTTACAGGAGGGGGAAGTTGCCCATTGGCGACATCCCGTGGGAAGTGATTTAAGGAAAGAGTAGGTCCCTACACCAGGTCCTTTTCAGGCACCTGGGTGGGTTACCTGGAATAAAATGTAGTTATGCTCCGAATAAACAGAGTGGTTTACTATGATTTCCCGTTTTCCTGTAGTGCGAAATAACGGAAAAACTCGCACGGCCCCCATCCTGTATACCTGATACAAATTGTATAATATTTTGATAATTATCCGGTCACGGTTCAAAATAGTTTTTATCAAAGTATTATAGGTGCATAATATATTATTATATTGTTTTCAAATTTAAACATTATAATATTATAAATGTCTTGAAGGCGTATGCCCTGCAGGAACTACACTGCAAACTACGGTACTAAGATTCACATCGATTAACTTATCGTATTATTTATTACAGTTATACCTATACAGTCCATATGTTTTTAATCGACGATATAAATTTTCTATTTTTCTTTTATACCTAACTTAATAAATAATAAGTTATTTTACTAGACTGCGTCACACAATCGTGTTGGATTTATCGACCGAAAAAATAGGCAGCCTCATTGGTCCTATAGAGCATCACATTTTTAAGAGCGACAATTATTATTTAAATTATATATTAACTACTAGGTTACAAAAAAAAATTGAAAAAATGCCATGCTGGTTTTTATGTTAGCATCACTGCGTTGATGATCTTTTACTAAATGCGTCATTATTTTATAATATGTATATTATTATGGTGTTTGATTTTCGTGGTTATAACGAACGATTTATGATCTATGAAGTATAAATTTAAAAATTCTTTAGTCGGACCCGTATTTAAATAAGTACTTATAATGTGCTTACTAAGAAAAATAACGTTCTAAAAATTACTCGTGGATAGTAAAAAAGATTATTATAGGGATGGCAACGGCGTAAAACCGTCTCCGGTTTCACTGCAGCAGTGTGCGTGCATTAATATTATTATTATCGTCGTCATCAACAAGGGGCCATTGAAAATTAGTGAACGTCGTCACACCGTACACGGCGTATATGCACATAATAATATAATAGCTATGCGTTTTCGTTTTGTTTTCACCCCATATATCGAACGTCCCGTGAGCCGTAAATATTGTGTGATGTAGATATTGTAAGGTGGTATTTTGGGGGCGCACAAAAGTCCATACCGTGGCTATATACAGGGTGTGTCCGGAGGATTTTATATCTTTCAAACGAGCGACGAATAGTCAAATCCTCCAGAAACGCCCTGTATACATTAAATATGTCTAACGGGAGTGTTACAAAATATGAATACGATTGAAATTATTAGTTTAATTTTGCTTTACCAATTTTATGGAATTCTGTATAACTATTATTATGTATTAATTTATAATATTGTACCTATAGGTACAACTCATTACCGTTATACCTATATGTGTATAAGACATTTTTGTATATGGAATTTTTTCTCCGTAAATAGATAAAAATAAAAATATTTTACGTTTACAACAGCGTTGTCGAGAATATAATATTAAAAATATATTAAAACATATTATAAAAATAATATTATGTCCTATAGAGTATAGGTTTACACTTTGGATTAATCACGTATGAGTTCCCGCGTGGACTCGATAATTACGAGTTTACGACTGTAAAACTATATTTTAATCTATACGAAATCACGAAATAAAAATCGGAATAGATTATATTATTATTTTATTATTTTATATCATGTCACCACTCACAGTGTGTGTCTGCGCGTCGAGCACATTTTCAAACACTCTCAATAGCTAACAACTGGTCGTGGACGTCTAGATGTCGCTAACGGTATCTATACTGCAGTCACTTTGCACGGTTTATAATAATTTATTAATAATAATATACACGATCGATAGTATTTAATAGTAATATTATTCCACTGCTGATTTTTGCTGTATTAGTGAAAATAGAGTCAAGAGACGATTTTGGGTGGGGTCACATAGACCACAAACAACTCCGTGTAAAAACCTCCGTACAAACCAAGTAAGTAGATACTACTATAGGTACTACTAATAAATATAAATAGTAAATATAAATAATAAATATAATTGTTTTCTACAATTTTGAAATGTAACACAATAAAAATTATTGAAAACTTTGGGCACAGAATTCAATGCTTTTTATGCTGCAAAATATTTTTTTTGAGCTCTGTGAATTGCATTGTTCTAGGCTCTAGAACGTTGCATTTCAAGTACATAATTCGATTTATTGAACATTCTAACAGATGCTTTATAAAGCGGACGTGAAACTTTTACATTTTTATTATTTTTATAAGTAGGTATAATCTTGTACGTCTTCACATTTCACTCAATGTGCACCTGTAACCTGAATACTATTAATATAATATTGTAGTCAGGGCCCATCTAAGGTATAAAATAGAACTACCCGATTTTTAGGTGGGTCAAACCTACAAAAATTTACTTATAGACTATCCTACCATAATGAAACATACCTAAGCATTCCTATTTTATATTATGACTACAGTTGTCGGGATGCAACTTTTGTGTATTCATTGATAGACTTTTTCCAGAATGAAAATATATGTAATATTAAAATTACCAACTCACCAATACTCAATACTTTATATTATTATAATGCATTTCATTATGTTAATTACTTTAATTTGGGCTGTACTGGCGCTTGCATAAAATTAAGGCAAAATAATATAAAATAGGCGCACTAATGAATACTCTGTGATTCCCAAAATGGCGCTTCTGATTGTAATTTTATTTACGTTATAGTCTATATTATACCCCTTTGGGAATTCCACTTGCCCACAAAAAAAGGCGATATGAGCATGGAACTATGGAAGTATGGGACCCAAGGAGTATGCTTGTATAATGAACCCACGTACGATAATTACCGTTATCTGCTGCAAGTTGCCGTTACTGTCTTCTCGAAAGTTTAGAAAAATTAAAGAAATTACTACACGTTATCTAAATTTGACGCTTAAGTAAATTATTATGATAATCCGATAATAGATATTGCATTTTTACCACGACAGCAATAATATTCATCATAGGTATCTATATGTAATATACCTACGACGTATAGACTAAAATAACATGTGAGACGATCTTTTAAATAATTGGTGTAATATATACATATATAATTACCTATATTAACTGCAATGTACATTGTAACTAATGTGTTTGAATGCATCATTGTTTCGAGTCTTTAGAAAATATAAATTGCCAATTGGTCGTTAAAGCGGTTTCAACCTTTTTGTTTTATAAAAAAAATCTATAAAATGTGTCTATATACACGGACATAAACGTACGTTATGTTAACTTTTATTGCTTATCGACTGTGAAATTTTAATATGTATAGGTACACCGGATTAACTTTTTAATCTGTAAAATCTTTATGTTTCATATAATATATATGTGTTTGAAGTATTTTAGGTACAAACAGTATATTATCGCAGTAAAAACTAATATTTATTTTTATAAAATTATACCTATTTCTTTAGAATTTTTTGAATGCATATATTTTACCTATCTATATATTATTAAATATATATAATTTATATATATATATATATATTATATATAATTTATATAATTGATATATTAAATGATATCTTTAGATTATTATAGTATTATTATAATATATATTTTAAATTATCGGTCCATTACCATGCATGGTAGCTGATTTATAAATTTATATTAGACCTCGTGTATATAGTTTTTGAAATGTCAATAATAAAATGTAGTCTCAGCACTGCGTTAGCAAAGACATATAAAGAAATATATAAAAAAATTTGCGTAGTTGTTATATTATTGTATTATAGTGGTATAATACTATAATATATACCTACCGGTATCGTAGCAAACATATTTTGTAAAAACATTTTTATATTGAAAAAAACTATATCACAAATCAGTTAAATCACAATACTCTAACGTTTCAATTAGGCACAAGTATATATGTACAAAATAAAAATACAATTCTAAAAAGAAAATATTTCAAAGTGGCTGTGAGCCTCCTTCGACAGTCGGGACCTTTGTATAGTTGTCCCCAATTGTGACCTGCGATTTCATCCAGCCATTGAACAACAATATATCATTAAAATAGCTGGTAGGAGTATTTTTCAAATCCTTTCTACATAATAATGGTCAAATTATTTGATATTAAATATATATATTTTACTTGATCTACTTGATATAATGCATTTGTGTATCATCTACATACACACTAGACATGATAATACAGTTTATGAATAAAATACAATAATAATGCTAAAAGAAAAATATCATGATATAATAATTGCACTATGTATAATTTATTTATTCCATACTCAATTTAAGTGGTATTATTAAAGAATATTTTAAACTTTATATCATTTTAAGAAAATACATTTTCTGTCGAATGAAATATTATTATTTTTGAAAAGATATTTTATATTATATTTTACGATAAAGCAACATTGACTAGAACTCGACATATATTTCTTTTGAAAACGAATACCTAGCGCAGTAAGTAGTAACATGAGAATATATATTAAAATTATGCTATACAATTTAAAGAGGCAATTTTTTTTTTACAAGTCAATCGTATACTAATTTTTTTTATTATTCCTGTATTTTTTTGACGAAAGATTTTAGGGATCAAAATGTAATATTATGAATTAAATTGTATTTATTTATATTTTCTTTTAAACATAAATATGCTTTGAGAAATATAATACACGGACATGAATAATAATATATTTATATGCACTGACTTATAATGGTACTGACTTGTACCTATTAATGCAATTAAAGCTGTATGAGTTATCGAAGCAACTACAAATAAAAATGGTAACAGCACTATACTTTGATTGATTCCATTGCAGCTTTATACATATTACATAAAATATTAGCAGACGGTAATGCGGTTTGCAAACTTAAGTTCTTAATTTAAAGTTATGTAACAATTATAATGATAATTAGGTACTTTTACAGTTTTACCCGCCATATAATATAGGTATCATAATATGTGTCTATGTGGATTATAATATCCATAGAAATTTTCAATGAATATATCCACATCTAGATATGATATCCTATAATGTTTAACCTGCATGGCCTATAATATATGTGGTTACGTGCTAATTATTAATTTAATTATATTACATATTATCATAATAAATTTTAAATCCAGATTACTCTCGCTCATTTCGATGATATATATAATATTATGTTTTTTTTGTTACTTATTTGAATTTTAAAATAACATTTTTTTTTTTTTTTGCACGTCCATAAAAAATATTCCTATAATATTGTTGTTGTATATATCTATTAAGGCTATATTAAGCATTAACATTGTAAAGGTTGGCTCTGTTTAAATGCATAAACATTTATTTGAAACTAGGTTAAGAAAACAGATCTGCTATGTAATATATATACAAATACATTATTTAAGTTCTTAGTCAGCATAAGTATTCGATTAGATAAGTATTTTTTATCCAGATTATAATGATAATAATAACATAAATAAAATGTATCTCATCATGGATATCTAAATAGTAAATTCATATTTATTCCTAATGGCTAACAAATGTGTATAATATTCTCTGAAGCGGTCTCTATAGAACACAAGTGTTAATCAAGTGCTTACATTCTAATTTTTTTATGTCAGAAGTTGGAAAAGTGGTCCCCAAATTAGGGCTTAAACACACGACTCATGAAATTAAGAGTCTCGTCTCCATGCGCTCACCTCCCCATTGGGACTTAATTAATGCCTTTTAACATGGAAATATTAAAAGATAACAATTTATAGCAATTATTAACAGTAAATATTATAAAAGTTTTAAAACATAATATGAGCAATGATAAAACACAAGTACAATTAGATTAGCTGTCTTCGACGAGAGAATGAAACAAATTGAATTTGCATAATTTTTGTGCCATGGTACTAAAAAACTCGACCCCCACTCCTTGAAGTTTATCAAAACCGACACTTAGTCTTGTGCTCTACCAACTGAGCTAGTTAGGCTCAGGAAGTAATCGATGTATACGACATAGCAATAATTTATAGTTATTATTTTATTTTATTGCTACTATAGTGATAAATTTACACGGCCGAGCACATTGATTTGTTTTTGAGGCTTGCTTTCGATGGAATATGAGTTTATTGGGCTTATATTTAGGAGTTGCAATAACTATATTCAGAACACAGAGACGTCTGTGAGTCCTTACTCATTAGTTACAGTGTTTACCCCTCCCTCGCATAAACTACCATACATTTTGTTTCACAGTAAATTCAATTGATGGTAGTTATTACGTCTATTACTCTATTCTATTAATATTTATACTATGAGTATAGACCATAAGAAACATGAATATCATGTGTTTATTATTTTTAACGGATAACAATATATTTTAGTTCAAACTTCTAAATTTTTTAATTTATAACAGAATAATATATATTTTTTTAAAAATATTTTAATAATAGGTACACCTAGATATTTTTGGAACACAAAACAATATATTAATATTATATGTATTTTTCCGACCGCTACGTGGTTTACTAAAGTGCCAAAAATCATCTATCATCGATGTTTATTGAGTATATAGCTATGTATTTGATAAATTATAATAAAATATGTTTATGTCACGCCAAAGCTGGTTTTTCGTTAAATATTGAAAAAGTCTTGCATCCTCAATAAACACATAAATCATAATATATATAAGTACCTAAGTTGCTATGTCGTTGATACATAGTGGTGGTTTTACCAGGGTTGGCAAAAACCCGGGATTTTTAGAAAAAACCCAACCCGGTTGGGTTTTAATGTAAAAGTAATAATGAGTGGTTTTATCGGGGTTTTTTTTCTGAAAAAACCCATCCAAAAAAATAAAAATTGGAATTTTTTATTAAAAATAAAAGATTTCTATTGACCATTAGTGTGTAATTTTTTCTATTTTATTCTTTAAATTGTACCTACCTAATTAAAATAATAATTATTAAGTTTTTTTCAAATCAATTTAATATTTTAATTAGAAAAATAAATAATACCTAGGTATAAAGTAATTTTTTCTGAAAATTAATACAAGTTAAAAAAAAATAAGAGTGAACTTCTATTTTATCCAGAAAAGTAACCCGGGTTTTATGGGTTTTTTCAAAAAAAATTAGTGGGTTTAACCCAGAAAAGCAGCCCGGATTTTTCGGGGTGGGCTTTTTCGTGCCAACCCTGGTCTGAACACCCCAGGTCCCGAATAAATTAAAATTTTTTTGTTGAATATATTATGTAAAACCGTTAAAAATATATACACGCGTATCATGCCTATACGGAATAGTGATCGTAGTGAAATTGAGCAATCCTATAACAACTATTTATAAATGTAGGTTACTTAATTACAACCTATTCAAACAAATAGTAAGAAGTAATACAATTTTTCATTCTGATTTGTGTGCACTAGTATTTGAAAAATTAATCGCCGTGTTATAATAACAGCTAGCTACATATTACATATATGTATAAATTTACAAATTAGTATGATACACGCTGTAGATGTCAGATGGTAAACATTTTAAATTCTGAACCGAATCATTGGTACCTATAATTATATAGATGCGGATAAGGCACACGTGACACGCCATACAGTTATTGAGTTATATAGGTATTACCTTTGTAATATTTCAGAGGTTTTTTGAATTTTTGAAGTGTTTTGTTATTAAGCACAATTGACATGCAACGAGTGCGAGGGTGTTGAATGCGCATATATCCGGATATTTGTACCTATATGTATTTAGGTATAGTTTTATGTTTTTATTTAGCACTTCAACAGGAAACCAATATATAGGTATATTTTGACACCGAAGCAGGTCAAAAGTGGTACATTAATCCTGGATCTATACAGAGAAGTGCCAAGAGGGAGGGGGGGCAATGGGACAAAATGTTTAAACATGCAGTATATGTTTAACAAGGGTGCCAAATATTATTGCCCTGAGGCACCAATTAAAGTTAGCACAGCTCTGAATCTATATAATGAAATGATGTATATGTGTACCTATCTGAATATCTTATTGTTACAAATTAAAAACTAATCAGGCCCAGTGGTGGTTATGCTGCTGGGCTTGCACCCCTACCTCCGACAATAGACGTTTTTTACCCCATTGACATTTAAATCAATTCATTGCAAAAAAAATTTTGTTATGCGTTCAATGTGTAATAATTATATAAATATTATGTATGTAACATAATAATATATACTATTGGATGTACATGGTTATTGGTTATTCCAGTTTTCGCTGAAACACCCTTAGCGACACACCAAAATATATAATATTTAAATATATTTCGTCTTGTATGAGGAGATAATTAAAATTTAAAACGTATACGTTACATGTCAAGAATGTCACAAGATTTGGTGACCAGGCGTCTAGTTATTCTAAACATTGAAAGGTAATAGAATAAATGATAATTTTAAAGTGTTATCATCTAAATATGGACGTCAAACCAATCAAAATGAAAATAATATTGTTCAGTGAAATAAAATTTTAAATATAAATGTGAAAGTGACGTATTATTTTTTGTTCAAAATCAAGATAATCCAGAATGATTTTTTTTTTAAATTGTCTAAGATATTTACACATAAACCTTATATTTTGATTAATTTAAAATATATGAATACGGAAAATAATAATTCTTCAAACAAAATTAATCGCGAATCTGTGATTATAGTTAGCCCGGGTTAGGTTCTCCAGAGGTCGCGGTAATTTTTGCGTTTTCTTGTAGTGCATTATAACAGTTGGATATAAAATATATTTTGTTCGAATACGCCTATCTGCAGCAGCAGTCGTATCGTCAAACGCCTTGTGCAGAACAAGTCAAACCACGATCGAATATTACGCAAAAGTTAAATCAAACCTGGATGAATCACGTACTTCATAAATATAAAATAAGCCATCGAGATTTGAGATTATATAAAGTTGCATAGTTTGATATGCAGAACCACCTTGAAAATCCTATATTACGTATGTACATATAACGAAATTTAGTAATGTTCATAATTACATATGGATATGAATACATACGTACAATATAGAAGGTATCGCTAATCGCTATAGTGCATATCAGATTTTTAAGATTTCCGATCGTAAAATTATATTTTGAATGTTTTACTGTGCATTTTTTATACGATATTTTAATTTACCATTAACTCGAACTGAATAGTGGTGATGACTTTACTTGTATCCCAATTACCATCCAACTATAGTATTATGATGTGCATATTATATAGTTAATAATCCCATGTATTATTATACTTATGAGTAGAATTTATACATTTTAAATTTAAATAAGTATAAGTACTAAAAAATAATAAAATTAAAATATACGAAAAAAAAATATATTATTTATTCTTATTGAGATCGAGTACCTTGTGCATTTTTTTTTGTTTTTGAAAACTCAGCACGTAGGCTTTTATAATATTATAATATGTAATATGTATAGTATTATAACAAAATTATGATCTAGCTGGTGTTTCGTTAATTGATGATAGCAATACACATTTATAAATTTAATTTACCCTTTACACTTGATATTTTGACGTGTAAACCTACACTTAGTAGTAATATCAAGATTGTATACATAGGTAGTTAAACTAAGACGTGTAAAAAAAATATATTATACGGAAAATGGGTTATATTATTATCCCTAAAAACTTCTAAATCACTTCTCTCCTATTCACAAGTGGAGATTAAGAGGCATAGGCTTCAGGAGACTTAGACCTCCAAACATTTTAATGAATGGTCTGATGCTTGCCTAAGATAAACGATGACTATATTATACTAATAGATATATAGAAGTAATAAACAATAAACAATATTATATTATATAATAATATTTAATTTAGTTTTTATAATTATTTCTAAAAATCCTACAAATATGTGGAAAAAAATTCTCATTTGACATTAAAACGTTTTTGACTCTTTACATTTCTTTTGCCTATGTATTATAAAATACAAACCCCCATTCCCCTAAAAAATGTCTAAAAATGTCTATATAAGCTATATGTAGTATGTTAATTGTACGAACACCACCGAGGCACTGAGCTCGAAAAATGTATGTTTTTCAATACCGAAACGTGCTATAATAAGCTATATAGCCGTCCATTATATCCATTATTTTTTAAACGCAGCAGATATACATGTTTAATACCTACTCATCAAGGAAATAATGTGGTTATATAAAAAGTGGTGTTATTATGATAATGTTTTAATATTATTTTTTATAGATGCACTTTGAAGATTCTAGGCGTTTGGTTGTGCCGCGTTTGCCGCTCGCATAATGTATAACATGTATACCTATTACTTATACTTATAATGTTATGACGCGTGTATTGGCTGTGCGTTTTTTATGGTTCCACTGCGAGTAATTAACATCTTCGCGTTTCCTGCGGCCAATGGCCATATTATTATTATGATAGAGGTGTGCGATTCGATTTGTCGACAAAACAATAATAGTTATTATCAGCGTCTAATTACACGCATAGAATTCGAACGAAAAAACGGGTTTTCGTTATTCCCTGCTGCAGCGCGTCGAAGTGTAAAAAGTACGTAAAAACGATTTCTGATAATATGTATAATAATATAAACCTATACGATTACGGTCTTTAGGTTCGTGACGAGAGGATGGAGGGGATGGGTGCTGGAAAGACGATATATATAAAAGCATTATAATATTAAAGTAAAACAAACGAACTTACCAGCTGAAAATTATGTTGTCGAGCCTGCCGATGCAGTATCTAATATTTACTCGGGAGCGGATGTTTATATGCTCTAAAAAATCAAAAAATATGCATGCACTTATGTAACATAAAAAATAAAAGTATGCTTAGAACTTATTTAAATTATTATTCATTAAATTAATCTGTATTTTCTTTATTAAAAATAAAATAAAATAATTTTATTTCAACTTTATATTATTATTAAACATTTAAAATTAAAGTCTGTGAACTCTTGGTTTATCTGAAAAATTATACATATTTTTTAGAAACTAATCAAGTATACGGACTGTTTGACGTAGTATAATGCATAAACATGCACTAAAAGCATGACGAATATAAAAATATTATGGTCAAACATGTACAAATTGAACAAATATGCAAAAATATGAAATATTAAATTGTTAATTTGAATTCTTTAGGTAATGTAACAAATTTCTATCCTACTCAGCATTTATTTAGTATTTTTAAAAAAATATAATAAATGCATAGACATTCGCTCTCTAATTAGTAACTATATTATATTGCATTGATCGTACGCACATCATCAAGTAGATAAATCACTAGATAAATAATGAATACACTGATAAGTGATAGGTACGCTGTCTCCACTCAGAGTCATTTTATATGCATTTATTTATCATTGAATTCAAACTTAAGGGGCCTCGCTACTGCCGCCAATTTTAGCTGAAAAGACATAAACTTATTGGCAAAATTAAAGTTAGTTAACGTTGTCCGATTTTGATTCTGAAAAAAAATTTGAACTCACCAGAAAATTGTCTATAGATCCTACGAAGCACTTTGTAAAAACTAAATTGTATATTATTGTGAACTGTAATTGAAAACTTGAAAATATCAACTTTTTCGAATCATAATTAAAATTAAAATTAATATGTATTAAAAACGGAAAATGTTTCATACGATCTACAGACATTTTTCTGCTGAATTCAAATATTATTTCAAAATCAAAATCTAACTTTAATTTTGTCAACAAGATTACAAATTGCCTATTTGTTGCCCCTTAAGCGGCCCCTTAATACATCCATTACAGTGACCCACTTGATTACGAATTACTTTAAAATCCTATAAGTACAATAAGGGTGATTTTTCCCGGTTTTTAAATTTGAATCACTGGAAGTTAGTTTTGTAAGTTATTATTTTTATAATAAAAATAGATAATTATTGGAGAGTGGTGTAAAATCTCTACGTGTCAGTCACTTTTCAGGAAAAATGATTATGGAATGCCTACACAGACCCTTCGACCATCACGATTTAAGGTTGAAGCGCTACAAGTTGCCTATCCACAACGCCGCGCTACCGCAATTCTACTGCGACCGTAATCCTATAAAAATTAACTATGTAAATATTAGTACGTTCCACTTATTATATTTTAACACGAGTTCATAAACGTTGGCTAATAAA
>NC_042495.1:47913264-47915139 GCF_005508785.2 Acyrthosiphon pisum | reverse complement strand
TGGCTAATAAAAATAAAAAAATATTCATTACCTGAAACTCAAATTTACATTTACTTCACAGGTTCACGTTCGTAAATGTATTATCATAGCAAAATACAAAATCAACTACATAAATGAGTAAAAATTATTAAACTTAAATGGATATTAATTCAGACGCACAAGTATTCATAATATCGCTGTTATGTCATCATATTTTACCAATAATAAGATCACACAATACCGAATACTGATAAAAGTTTTTTTATTATCGATCAATATAACTCCTAACGTACAGGTATTTAATTAGCGATCGGTACCTATTTTTTATGTATACTAAATCTCATAATATTTTTTATACTATGTAGTGTTTCCATGTACGATTTATACCCACCATAGGCGAAGTCAGAAAATTTTCGTCGATATGGCTAAAAAGAGCAATTTTTTGAATTTTCAGATTTTATAAAAATGCTTCAAAATTTCAAAATGCTTAAAAATGAAATAAAAACTAAAAATTAAGTGAAATAGTATAGAAAAATATAAATCACATATTTTAATTCATTGATCTCAATGATATCATACATATTGCACTTACTTGAAAAGCTATACATCCAGAATATCATTAAAAATACAGCAAAAATGTCCTTACGGATTAATAATTTTTAATAATTAAGACGCGACAACATAATGTATGGTAAACATCTAGTACAACATACTATACTTGTATGTAAGACTGTAAGAAGTATCTATATTATGTACTTACTGATGAATAACTAGTACAATATCTATATATGTTTATACTTCTAAACTACTTGTATCGGAATTTCAACGATCGACAACTTCCGATACTTTATATTTAGTAACAATACGTCGAGACATTCGTTCAATGTTAGCGAATAAAATCTCAGTCGGTGTATAATATAATAATTGGTTCACTTGATTTTTTTTTAACTCTTTCAGGCCCAATGATATTTTTAAGAATCGCGTATAAAATACGATTATTTTTTAACTGTGGATTACCAACACAAAAATATTCGGTTTTTACTCATTCACAATATTATGGAAAAAACAGTTTGATAATAGGTAGGTACCTATTATAATACGTGATATAATCATATTATTTTTGCCGATAACAATATTAAAAACCAAAAAAAATTATTATTACTGCAGAAAATTAATCCTGAGAAAATGGTGAGAAAGTATTGGCTCTTTATTATAAAAAAAAAATCGCCACATCCAACCGATCATAAATGTAGTACCAGTAGCAGTATATGCAAAGCTGGGCAAGTTAACCAATTTTTTCAACTAATTAAACTTTAAAGTTAAGTTATCCTAAAATAAAAAATAACTTAGCTAAGTTAAAGTTAGTTTTATAAAGTTAATGAATTTGAGTAACTAACTTAAGTTACAAATTTTAATGAAAATAATAACTAAGTTAAGTTAAAAGTTAAGTTACTTTTATTTTTTAAATACCTTTAACTTACTCATAAACGTTTTTTTATCTCATCGGAGGAAAACAACTAGTTTTGGTATAAATAACAAATGCACAGATTATATTATTTTATAGTCTTTATATTTTATTTCAGTATCGGCACTCGGTAATATAACACATTAATGCTCAAAGGATTACATTGACGAATGACTAAATTTACTGTTGGAACTTGGAACCCTCGTAGTTACACACTCACACCAGTTGACATACTGGTTACATAAGCTACATAAGCTGATATTAATATATCATATAATATAGAGACTTATAAAGTTGACAACAATTAATTCTTATATATTATTTTCTTTATATCCCAATATAATATTAAAAGAATGTAGTGTAGTGTAGTTTGTAGAAAACACGGTATAAGTATCAATGTATCAGAAATTACTAATTAGGTTCGTTCTGGA
>NC_042495.1:47912179-47913164 GCF_005508785.2 Acyrthosiphon pisum | reverse complement strand
CTCCCCCAGGTTTGCTATTTAAGCCCCGGGGGGTTTGGGGGCCGAGCCCCCATCCAGCGAGAGGTCCGCAGGACCTCGAGTTTGGCGACCGGAGCCGGTAGGCGTAGGGAGCTTCTAGAGCGTCGAGCGTCTTCGTAAAAACTCAGAATTCGAAACTGCCTTAGCATATAACTTCAAAACGAAGTATGGCTATAGAATTTTGATTGCACCGTCGTTCTTAACTCGTTGAAGTATATAGGTTTCAAAAAAAAAAAAAATTAATATTCGTAATAGGTGCAGTAAACTAGTGACGCGCGAATGCGCAAAAATCGCAAAATAGCGAACTTCATTAAGCCATAACTTCGGAACTAAGTCCGACCGCCAAATTCTGACTTCACCATCGTTCTCAGTATAGTTAACTACATAAGTCTAAAAAAAAAAAATTGCAAAAAAAAGGGTGTCCGGTAAAGTAACAAAGTTCCAAATTATGTTTTACTATAGCTCATAACATTTAAATTCACAGATGAAGTGGGCTGAAGTAGGAACAAACGTTGTGTTGATACTAGCTTTTTAAATTTGTTGAATTTTTTCGCAGTAGTATTTTACTGGCAACCATGTGGGGAGGACATGGATTTAGATGAGGGATCTGGTAACTTTTGGTTCGGGAAAAACATTTATACTTGATTAACATGTCTCTTACAGTGAGTTGTACCTTATCGACACCTACTATATACCAGAGCTATTACCTAGTTGGAATCAATTATAATATTATTGTCTTATTTATTTAGATACTATTCCATAAAATTATTGATTTTAAGCTAATATTTTATTCTAAATACTTTTAAAGTTTTAACTTTTGTCAACAGAATTCCTGTACTATAAAGATGTCAAATAATCCAAAAGAAAAACCGTTTTGCCCACGTTCTATGGTAAGATATGATGAATGTCGTTGGAAAGATTATCCTACTGTGTAGATTTGCAGGAACTGCATGACATGTATATTGAG
>NC_042495.1:47908941-47910617 GCF_005508785.2 Acyrthosiphon pisum | reverse complement strand
TAACATAAATCTTAATTGTGTCATGGCATAGAAAATATAAACTTCCTAGTTATATTCCAAATAAGTAATAAATAAATAATAATAATCACTATTCACTATAATAGTATAATACTACTAATTAGTAATTACAATATGTCTATATGGTATATTAATCATTAATATATACTATAATAATATGTCTATAGTATAGTAATAAATACAATAATATACATACCTACAATCGTCGGTACATATACCTCCGTCGCGGTTCCTATCCACCCCTGTACATGGATCTGCATTATGATTTATTTGAAATTCCGCCATATACCTTGAAAACTCGTCAGTATCATTATTTGGTTCTTCTTCAAGTAATTCATCAAGTGCTGTGCGTTTTTCTGTAGGTATACGTACATCAGTATTTCTGCTTAACAAAACCATTTTTGAACGTACTATTTGTTTAATAAGATTTTTAATATTTTCGGAAGATTCAAATGACATATTTTTTTATCTAGGATCAAGTATGCTAGCCATTTGAGTGATACTAATTTCTCTTTCGCAATCGTTGTCAACATCAATTTGTACAGAAAAACGTGTTGATAATTCGTGAATAATGGTCTCTTTGAAAAGAGTTGAAAATCTACTATCTAGATTATTGGGTTTATAATGCTTTACAATAAGACTTTTAACAATTGGTAAAACCTGAAAATAAACACAACAATTTTATGATATTTACAAAATAATAATTATTGTTGAATATTAATTATACTTATAATTTTTAATCAACCTACCATTGATATAGTGACATTTTGATCAGCACATAAAACTGTTGTTGCTGTTTTTAATGGTTTCAATAAAGTAACAAGTATTTCTATTTTTTCCCAGTCTTCTTCTAGTAATTCTTGATCTTTCGCGATCTTACTATTAAAAAGTGTCCGATCAGACATAATGACAACTACAGCTGAACGAAGTTCCAACAATCGTTCTAACATATCTAGAGTAGAATTCCAACGTGTAAGGCAACTTTGTACAAGATTAAGTTTTTTGCAACTTTTCTCAACTAAATAATTTTCTAAGGCATATGTTCTTTTAGAAGATTGTCGAAAACTAGCAACAATTTTTGATGCGGTTTTTAATAAAGGACGACATGTATTTAAATCTAAACATTTTTTCACAGCTAATTGTAATGTATGAGCAGCACAACGATTTGAATAAATGTCTTGATCGTAAAATAGTTTTACAGCATTTGAAATGTTTGCAGCATTATCATGACTAATTCCCGTTATTTTATTATTTAAATTCCAAGACTCAATAACATTCATAATACTGTCTTTTAAATTTTCAGTCGTATGACTTTCTTGTAGTTCTTCAATTGAAAGAGTTACACCATACAATTTCCAATTATCATCAAAATAATGATCAGTAAATGTTAAATATGAATCAATTGCTGTTGATGACCAACCATCAGTTGTTAAAGAAATATAATTAATGTTTTTGACGATATTTCTGATACTTTGTGATTTATCTATATACATTTTTTCAATACGTGTAGTAATGCTTTTTCGCGATGGAATAGTATAAAGTGGCTCAATTGTTGAAATTAATGAACGAAAACCTTTATTTTCCACTGTACTAAATGGTTACATATCAACAATTATCATTTTGCAAATACTTTGCGTAATAATTTCACATCGATTTTT
>NC_042495.1:47901927-47906705 GCF_005508785.2 Acyrthosiphon pisum | reverse complement strand
AAAAAAAAAATCGAATATTATGTTATTCAATTAGAATTTCCATACCTTATTACCGTAACAAAATAGCATTTAAATATATTGATTTTTCCACGGAGATACTAAGGGGGATACGGGACTTCTGGGACATACTGTATAATACAACAAACACGTGATATGTATTATATTCCATTTTGCACGTTTATAAAATTTCTATAATATAATAATAATATGTCTTTCGTGGTCTATTTACTTTATATTTCATGATTTTTTTTTCACATTTACACGTTACTGTCGTGTTATTTATCATACTGGAAAAATCGTTAAAAAATGAAATAGTTATACCTAATGTTTTATTAACAAGGTATAGAGATTAGATGATAGAATCTGTAGGTCTCAATAAGTATAAAGTCTGGTCAGACCATATCAAAAATATTTTTCAAACTTTTGTGATTTAATTTTGTATAGGTACTTTTTATATGATTTAACTTGCAGTACATATCTAATGAAAAGAAAACTTTTTCGAATCCAATTTTTTTTTTTTACATTTTAACTGAATTTATTTTTCATATATTAGTTGCGACACGCAAATGGTCAGTTTTAAAAGTGTTATTTTTTATACATTTTTTTTTTTTTTATATTTTTATTTGAAATAAACAATCTTTACAGTATTCCACAGTAAGTTTATATGCTGAAAGTTATTTAAATGACATGAAAGTTATGAATTAAGCAACCACCTATTAGTGACTATTGGCTATTGATTAGTTCGATTTTTTTTTTTTGACCATTGTACAGTAGACATTAAAGTTTTGTAAAAGGTCACGGCACCAGTTTCTTTTTAATCTGCGGTTAAGATTTCCTGGGAGAGTAAGGGTGGAAAGATCTTTTATGAGAGGCCTAACCCGGGTTAGGATGAGTTTGGAGTCGTTTATGAAATCGTTTGTAGGAAGTTCGTGCTTTCTCATCTATTGTTTTCACATGGAAATCATTATGAAGAGCGTGGTTAGAAATATAGGGCGGAGAATTTTATACATTTTAAAATATTATTTTGTAACTTACTTTTTAAGCTTAAAAAATCCATAATTTTAATACAGACATATTTAAATTACAATACTGTGCTATACAAAAAAATGTCATTAATTGCTTCCCTCAGAATGTGAAACTCATTTTATATACCATGTTGTAAGTATAGAATATCTAAAAGTTTATTATGTCACACGTCGTGTTAACTTCAATATTAATTATACATTTGGTTTTATTATATATTTGTGTCATCAATAATGTTGAATATTTAGTTATTCTAGTGAAATTATCAACTAAAAATGTATTAGTTTTAACAACTTTTTGTGCTTATTTCTACGTTTTTTGTGCACATGCAAGGGAAAATTATCTACGTTTTTTTTTCAGTGTTATAGCCTACAAGTACTCCATATACCCTGAATATATTAAATAATCAAGATTTCACGTCACATTGAAAATGCTTAAGTTGGCGTTAAATCCGCGTAGTAGCTGGCATTAATACGCGTGTATTATATACATATTAATATAATTAAAATAATAATTATTAATTACATCACACGATTATTATTAAACAGTGGTGAGTGACGTACTGACGTCGAGTGCGCGTTATTGAAAAGGCGATGTATATGTCTGTAACTACCTACCAATCTGCACCTTCGGGAATATGAAAGCTCGTCGTTTGGTTTAAAATATATATTAAAAACTTACGAGAACCGTCCCCACATATATTATAATATTATGTATACGCATATACATATATATATGGGAGTATGATATTGATATAATATGATGTATATGTTATATACCTATATCGCAGTCGTACTTGCGATTTTTTTTTTAAGTCTCGTCTAGACACTCCGGCGCGTGTATTTAGTGCGTTCGCGGACCACTCGTACGAAAACGATATGTATATATTAATATATTATATACATAGACATATACAGAGTGATTCGCCAAGTATTCTCACCGCCATTTTTATCTTCTCGTAATGCGAATCGAAATTTAAACGAGTCATTTTTGAGTTATTTAAATCTAATAACTATAAGGAATTACTAATATACTCATGACAATAGTGTTTGAATATAACATGGGGGCCATGAATTTTTGAAAATTATAGAAATTTAAATTAATCTGGAAACATTTTAAAGTTTGTAAAAATTGTCACAGTATAATAATTAATAAGTAAGTAGGTTTTCGATTAAGCAATACAAAATACATTTATATTTTTTTAATTGTTATTAAGGTCATTTACTTAATCTTAGTAAATACATTTTAATAATTTCCATACATTATAACTCAATAACTACTCGTTAAAATTGCTTAGATACAACAAATTTATCAAAAAAATCATCCAATTAATAATTTACCGTAAAAAGGATAGGTTTTCATTTGAAAAAAAGCAGCTTGTACCACCACAGGATACTCCTTGAATGGTAAAAAATCTAGGTATTTAAAAATATGCGGTGGACTTAAGATTTGTATAAATCAAAATTTGAATGCACGTATTATTTTTTATTGGATGGGTGATGAGCGTGCTTGGGTGAATCATACTGTATGTCTGTATACATGACTATCATATTATATAAGTATTAAAACAACCCCCTGTCATCCCGTAGGCTATGTACAATACCATGAAATAATAATATTTCATGGGCCGTGACGTTTTTTTTTTTTATTTTAATGAGTGCGAGTATGGTACCAATTGAAATAATTGTACACATATAATTATAAGGATTGAAAAATCCTTGGGCGACCTTATTCGGTTAGATTTTACGCGCGTTAATGATATTTTAATAATCTAGTGCACATACATATAATAATAAATCGCCGTTGCGATTCCGCCACGTGATGTGTGTGTGTGTGTGTGTGTGTGTCTTTACTAGAAGTGTTAATAATTCGTTATTACTCATTGAACACGATATACCTAATAGTAATAAATGACTAATGATAATAATTGCACAAAGTCCAAACTCACTCGTTGCAGCCGTTCACCTTCGATAAATACTTGCCAAAATCGCAGAGGTAGTGTACTTGATGCAGCGGTCGTTACGTAATACGTTATACTTATTTGTGTATTATATACACATCATATTGTTATATATATCTTTTATACTTATTCGTTTTTAGAATATCTTTTAGAGGGTGGATGTTATGATATGTGGTATAAATGTACATTTACTAATATTGTGAATTTGTGGCAGATATTAAGAGTTCATAATATACGAGTACGTTGACATTGAGAGACTTGTGATAGTTTATACTAACTAGGTATTTATTATTTGATTATAGTTTATTCGATTATTAGACTATAATATGTTAGAGACTGGAAAAAGATATTGGAAATAAGAAAAGATTGAGAAATTATTCTGAAATATAATAATATGGTGATGGCTGATGGGTCCTGTTTGATAATTTGTAGTTTTAATATTGAAATAATGTATTTGTTACTGTCTTGTGAAAACGTCCTTTGCTTTTTCATTTAAATCGTAACATTAGCTCTTGTTTTTTTCTTTTTTTATATAAATTATTCTTTGATATTTTATGTGTAAGCGATGATCTGACATTCTGACGTGACCGATCATATTAATTTTCATGTATAGCGGTTACACTATATGGGACATTATACATACATTTTAGGATTTTGGATTTGGATATATGAGGGCAAAATTTATGAATATGACTATATGAGCTTGTATGTCTTTTTGATTTTACACAACACTGAACACATAATTAAAATTTACCACGGTACCAATGCCACTACTTGCCTACTTCTCGTGACTTCTTACCCGATGATTCAATTGAAATCTAACCTTGCATTATTTATTCAACACACTTAATAAATATATATACGAAATTACACGGTGAAACCATGCTGGTTCTGATATAGCCATATAGGTATAAGAACAAGTAAACAAAATCTAATCATCGGCAGCGTTGTATATTCACAGAGTTAGATATAACACTTAAATAATATATTATAATTATTTATATGGATAGGTATGTGAACATGAGTACATGTATATAAGTGTTGAGCGTGTTGTGCGCAAAATGGAGTAGGTATGTCATGTGTACAGATAGAGATTATCAGCTGGAAGGTGATATTGATGTGGATCGATATGGATGTGGTGGTGACACACAGGAAGAAAAGTTATAGTAAGGTATAAGAATTATTAAAATAATTTATTAAATTCGCTCGCTGACGAGATGGCACTGCGTGCTGATGCCAATGAGTGGGTCATCAAAATAGAATAGCGAAATCGGTAATGTTATACGCTCAAGCAAGTGCACCAAATTGGAAGATTTTGACATTTTGTGTATGGATATATAAAGATAGCTGGATAATTGGTTGTAATTCGAGATGGTCATATAGTGACTGCCCCCCACCTCCCCCCCCACAAAAAAAAAATATATATTTATAATATACACTCTCTGAATTGTTAAATTGAGTTATATATTTAAAATTATTATAAAGACTACATTTCAAGAATATATAACAATTATTCCCTTCCTAGTCTAGCGTACGTATTGGATTTCCACCTCTCAATTATAGGAAGCAACACCATATTCACAAAAAATTTCTTAAGGGGATTGGTGGCGGTGATTTCCTGTCTTTGTCTAACACACGCGCAACATAAGAATTTAGACGTGTTTTTTGTCCAACGTACCGATTGATATAGTGAAGCGATAAAAATTCTGAAAACAGATTTGAATTTTTCGTCAAGTCTACTTGAGATCGGTCAGTCATACATTTTTGATTTTATTGATTTACACTTCTCCAAAAA
>NC_042495.1:47888569-47901877 GCF_005508785.2 Acyrthosiphon pisum | reverse complement strand
ACAAAGACAGGAAATCACCGCCACCAATCCCCTTAAAGAAAGCATAGACAATTTGTAGTTAAAAATAAAGTTTTAAAATCTAATTGGAAATTTTACGTAGAAGTGCATGGCGTAGTATTCGAATCATTATGAACAATTTCAACAGAGTTCTAGCCAATTTAACTAGAAATTATTGTAGCGTATTATCTACATTAAATTAGGTAATATTCTCCGTGGCCCGTATTCAATGCATTATCCGACAGTCCGACACCTATGTTAACCAATAAACAAAAAAAAAAATAATATTTATTTCTACTATTACTATTATAATCTGCAAAAAAAAAAATATAGATATCATATCGAATGAAACTACAAATAACGTTAAATGCATTTAACTTTAAAATTTAAAATATTAATTAAGTATAATAGTATTAATATATTATAATAAGTCAGTTATTGTTAAATTACATGAATAAATAATAATAAATAAGCAGGTAAGTGGATGTCACTCTGCTGTACAGTAGGTTACAAGTGGGACATTGTATAATGGATTGTATTAAACTTGAATTCATTGATATAGGTAATATCGTTGTATAAGAAAAACGATTCTGAGCGGAGACGGTTTGTCAGTCTGGATATTTTATATTGTTATTATTTATTATATCATTTAAGTGGAATTAATATTATAATATTATAATTTTTATTCATTTCTATGATGGTAAACAATGCGTTAGAAATTAAAATCCCATTTTTAGCGGTTTTTCGTTATTTTCGGTGGGTTTTTCTGTGGCATTAAATAATAACTATTAATAAAATCGAAAAATTACCTCTCTAAAGTACCATCTTATCCAATTTTCTAAAAGATAAGGTACTATATGTTGAAATCGAAGCGCTTCTTCTGGTAGAAATTATGTATACAGGATGTAAAAAAAAAAATAATAAAAAAATAAACACCACTGTAAAACCACTAGCTTCCTCGCTCCGTTCAGAATCTAAAATAGGTAAAGTAAGTAAATTTTAGTAAAGCTAGGTTGCTAAGTCGTTGAACTATAGATATCATTTATGTTAAAATAATCTACTAAAAAATTGAAATTAGCTTGAGTTTATTATACGTTTTTTAGTAGATCATTTTAACATAAAATTCGATGGCTTAGTGCACACTTGTTATATGTCCATTTTTTCCAAAATATTCGTTTTGATACTAATAGATATAAAATTAAATTCTCTTTGTTTTTTATATAAGCTGGTCTTATTATTCATGGTATTCATGGTATTCAGTAGGTAATTCATGTTATATTTACTATTTTCACTTATCATGAATGGCCGTATTAGCCGTGTTTATTAATAACCTATAATAATGTTACATTATTATAATAATTACATTATCATAATTATGACAGTGTTATAATTAACATGGAAGACAGATTTTCAGAACAAAGTTTGAAATTGGCTACTTCGATTGATAATTTATTCAAATTAAATTATGAAAAAAGCAAATATTTTGTTGATCAATATTAAGTGAGATTTGTTATATAATTACAAATAAGTATTTGATTACTGTTCAATATTCATACATTTTAAATTATGTTTTACAGAGATTGACATGTGTAAATAGAAAGATATTGGAAGCAGAGATGACAGTAGCAAAAAATAGCTTACTACAAAATAAAGAAACATTTGAATTACCTGACATTATTAGTACTGTAAACCAATCAGTGTATCCAAATCTATATAAACATTTACAACTTGCTATCACAATCCCAGTTAGTTCATCTACATGCGAGCGATCTTTTAGTACAATGAGAAGAGTCAAGACTTGGCTCAGAACCACCATGGCTGAAGATCGTTTTAGTTCTTTGGCTTTATTAAACATTGAAAGGGATTTATCAAACAAAATTGATTCTGAAGTAATTGTCAATAAATTTGCGGAACAAGACCGAAGGATTGTGCTAAAATAAATTATTTTGTATTGTTTTTAGTAGGTAATTAAGTTATGTAAAACATTATTAATAAACTATCAAGTTTTTGTTAGTATTTGTATGAAGTTAATTTAATGAATTTTACACAGTGTGATTTTTTATGAAGAAGCTCCTCTGTTATATTTTTGAAAATTTATAAAAATTTGTGGGACTTCAGTCCCCCCAAAATAATTGAGCTAGTTGCGCCTCTGATAATGTATTAAGTCCTCGACTTTTAGTGATAGGTCCTTAATTTTTAAACTTTTACAGTTATATTAATGCACACTTATCATATTTCCAGACTTGACATACATTTGGTTTGTATTCCCCAATTTATTAAGGAATTCAGAACTTGGTAAACCTTTAAAGTTTCATTACGATTCAAAAATGTTGACAAAATAATAATATCATATCAATAAAATACTATATTATAAGTTCGCCCAAACGATGTATTAGGGTATATAGGGGCCCGTGTAAATTTCAACCAAATGATATGTATAACTCGAACGAAATGAAATTTTGGGTTATTCACCTAAATGAAAGCCACCCGATATTTGTGATAACCCTTTACGCAGCCATTTGTATCTGCTGAAAACATATACAATATATATATATATACAATAGTCTGTATATATTTTCAACCATGCGCGCAGTATAATAAAATTGTTCGATTAGGTATGCCGTTCGGTGGGTGTCATAGGTAATTAAGAATTCGGATGGTTTGCAATAATACTATAATATCACCGACCGACCACCGACTGACGTAGGTAATGAACTTTTACATATTTTATATAATTATTACGCTTCAGGTATAACTGGGTGGTTAGATTGTATATTATAGTTGTTTGGTTATGGATGAAAGCTGTGCTTTCGTGTATTGATATTATAATATTATGCTTATGGTATGATATTGTAATCGGTTTTCCGCGAATTTCGTCTGGACCGTTCGTCGCTTCTGAATTATAAAACGACGAAAAACTTTATAATTCTCGTTACCTCGTAGATATTATAAATAAATAAATAAATATATATATATATATATTACAATCATTAATATTCGTATACGCGAAATTCTTCAGCGATTCAACACCGACATGCACGACGTACAAATTTTGCTTATAGATAGAATTTTATATATTATTTTTTAGGTATACAAGGGGATTATTTTATTGGTAATTTAATTCATTTTCACGAGAAGTACGTTATATAATTATTAACAATTCGGGATTTTTTTTTCGTAATTTGATGTCGTTATAAAACAACAATACTTTGATAAAAAAAAAAAAATATACGACTATTATTTTATATTGTATTTTTTTTTCTAAAGTTTTTTTAACTTTTTTGAATGACTGTACCTATACATTTTTAATTTTTATATTTCAAAGAAAAATATTTTCCTGATCGTACAAAAATCGAATTTCAAACGATTAGTTATTCAGTTATGAGTACCCACTTCAAATTTAGATGAGTGGAGTTGAGTGCCGCAGAAACCAGAGTTGAACTTACCACAAAAAATATTGGTCCACTACTCCACCTGCAGTATTCTCTTATGATGCGTATAATATGCTTCTTACACATATTATTGCTGTACTCCTTAGTTGTCATAGTTTTGTAAAAAATGTACCTATTTTGAAATAACTTATCACTAGGGCTGAAGACTTCTAGTACTTAAAAATCTAATAATATGCATGCACTTATGCACTTTAAAATCAAGAAATATGCACTTAAAATATGCTCTAAACAATTATTTTATTTTATTATTTTATCTTATTAGTTATTAGTTATTATAATATTTATTTAAAAAAAATTAGTATAAATTACATTATGGTTAGTTTATTAAAAAGTGTTTAAAAATTACATTTCTTCGTCGTCTTCTTGATCTTTTTGTTTTCTTTGTTCGTTTTCACCTCCTTCATCTGTAAATATAAAAAGGTATTTTGTAAAATTAATTTTTATCTCGAATATGTACTAAGTTAACTGAATGTTGTACTACCTACCTTTACTATTACATTGAACGACAAGGTATTTCCTTATATTTCCAACTTGAAATGAATGTCGATTATCTGCTAACAATGTTTTGTATGTTGAGAAAGATCGTTCTACATCAGTAGATTCTACTGAAGTTAGCGGTGCATATTTAAAAAACAACAATTAATTTGCTTTTAAATCTTCTGGTAAGCCATCCATTGAAGTAATTTCTCCATTCAATATTTTTGAAATTATATTTAATGTTTTATAGCCATTATTTTTTGCTAAAACATCGTCTAGTTTTCGCTGCACTAATTTCCCCACTGAACCTGTTGTTTGCGATAATTTTAAATAGGCATTTTCTATTATCTCAATTCCATCGGATAAAGGCATATTAATTGTTGCTTCAAGACGAGTGATTACATCGGGTAAAAATCCAAAGTTTGATTTTATGTATACTAGATTTGAAGCAACGTTTGGATCACGTAAGTACTTTTGAGAGTTTTCAACACTAACAGAATCTTTTTCATCAAACGATGTAATAATATCTCGTATTAGTTCATAATTATCGCAATAATATATAGCTGCTTTCAACCAGGTTCCCCATCTTGTTATGATTGGTTGTGGGGGGAGTGATAGGAGTGGCACTTTTTCTTTAAAACAATTAATGCGATATGGAGACTTGCAAAATACTTTTTTCACGTTTGCTATAATTTTATCAACTTTTGAGTAATGCCCTCTAATTTGTTCAGCAACTCGATGAAATGCGTGAACAATACATGTAACGTGAATCATTTTCGTATAAAATATATTAAGCGATTTTCCCGCTTTAACCATGTATGGTGCCGCATCGCTTAGAAATAATAAAATATCATCATGTCGTACACCTTCAGGCCATAATATATGCATAGAATTATCAAATAATTTAGAGATTGTAATGTGATTTGATTTCTCTAGTTCTGCACAGTTTAATAAAAACACGTGACCAGGGCCATTAAGTTCGAGCGTTCCTACAATGACATTTGCGATGTAACGACCTGCGGAATCTGTCGTCTCATCGATCGATACCCAGATTTTTTTACCAAATATAAAACTTCTAATTTTCACTTAAGTGTCTTCATAAATGTCATTTACATAGCCTTTACGAAGTGTAGTTTGATTTGGAATTTCTTTCGAAGTATATTTTTCCAAAAATGACTTAAAATTATTATTATTTAATTTATTTAATGGAATGTTAGCCCATAACAAAGCATAACATAAATCTTTATTAAAAGAAGACTTTTATGTATTACTTAAAAGTTGTTGTTGAGTTTTTTGTAAATCAAATTTATTTTTACTTTGTTTTCGCTTAATAGCTGCCTTATGTTTAGCTGTGTCAATGTGTTGTTGAACGTTGAATCTTCTGTCACTTCCAACTTTTGAATCGCACAATTTACAATACAATATTTTGCCGTCAGTTGTAAATACTGGACCACTACATTCACTAAATTCCGACACATAACTATTTAAACGAGAAGCCAATGATTGTTTTTCCTTTCGCATATTTGTTAAAAATAAAATAATATTACTATTACAATTTGAAAGAGATGAAATAATTACACTACGAAAATAGGTATTTCACGCAGTTGCACAATAATACGAGTACGCGACGAAATATTACGGACAACTGAAATTCACTATACCTATACGCGTTTCGGTTTTATAGATTTTATCGGTATATTTTATCGGCCAGATAGTAAATTACCTAACCGATAGTAAAAATATTATTTTGAAATGGAAAATTTACCACTTTGTTCTTTTTTGTCTAAGCTAATTTAAGAACTTATTTCGAAAATTGCCAAATATGTTTTTAAATTTTCTAATATACTCAAATATGCATTTATATGCAATAATGACAAAATATGCAAAAATATGCAAAATAAAATTTTTAATTTGATCTCGTGGTGTTATGAAACACATTTGTTATTCACTAGAATTTTTCTACGATCTTTCTAAAAAAATATGAAAAAACTAGAAGTCCTCAGCCCTACTTATCACTATGTACTTATAAGTTATACAGTTCGGTTTAATTGAAGCTTACGGCTTATAGTTGAGTGGTGTTATAATGTAGGCATAAGATGTTCTGGTAATAATATGTCACAAATAGACAGAATTATCTGGACCTCATATAGATATAATATCAAAATTCGACAACACATAAATATATTAAAAACAATATTAAATTTGAACGTATTTGAAATGCATTTTTGATGGACTTTTGTAATCTCCATCCCCTAACACATTGACCGTTTCAATGACTGTATGTAAAGGTATATCGTGGGTGTGATTGGTGAAAAAGCCCCATACATGTTATTTTAAATTAATAGGTATTTAATTCAGCTTTAGAAAAATTAAGATCGCACCGAGTTGGCGCATTCCTCAGAAAAAAACATTCTTAACAAATTCTAAAAAATCAGAATTTGAATAAATGCATAATTAAAGGATAAAATGATGATGAGCATTTTTGGTGAATGCCACCGTATAACAATATGCTATTTGCATTTAAAATTTCCCTTGATAATATGTATACATAAGTACTATATAACTATATACACAGTTTTTGTTTTAATTATTAAAAAATAAATGTTTCAAGAAACTTAAATTTAAAAAGTTCGTTTACCGATTTAATGTCACCCTCACGAATCCAAAGTTTATTGCTATATAGTATATATATTTATTATGCTATGTACGACGAGCCCCTTTAAAAATATTTATAAAACGCAAGTGAATCTGGTAAACTTAATATAATATAAGAAATAAGAGTTTGACCAGAAAATTATTATTATTATTATTTTAATTGATTTTTATTTCACTCGGACGAGTGGGATGTTAGTGCTACAAAAATATTATTTTATTATAACTAAACACGATTTATAGGCGGCCGTTTGAAATTTTATTCCATTTTAGCGCCGTAGCTCGTAGGGTACTACCTATTATAAGAGTATTATAATAAATAATAATAATTCAAACTGTTCTGCAGCAGGGAAAACTACATTCGATGGTATCAAAGAACAATGTTAAATATTCTGTATTGAATTCAAAGAATGTTAGAAAAAGGTCTGCCAGTAAATTCAATCGAAAACACGTATTTTATTTAAAATAAGAAATACCTTCTATACCTTCTACAGGATACCGGGAAATTTGTTTACGAGTCATAAGACACGAAGGGGGCTATATTATAATTCTGAGAAATTGTGTTGCTATAATTTTTAATTATTCATATTTGAGACTGCATTCGTGAGCAACAATAAAAGTTCGTATGTATTATTATATATTTATTTTTTTTACTCGCTTGTTGTAATAAATATTATATATAAATATAATAATCTTTTTGTGGTAAGTATTTTCATATTATATTATACGACAACTGTTTTAATATCAGTTTTGTTACATTTTATGGTATAGGTTAAATATTCTGATTTACAGATACTTACTCATAAGGTTTGCAAGTTTCTGTAGGGGATGACTTTATGTGAATTGAAAAGGTAAGTTTCCGATATCTTGTTTATTACTAAAATATGGCATCGTCGATTCCCCAGAATTAATTTCAATAATTGGTTTTAGTATATAGACAGTATAATCATTCTGTGCAAGGTTCACAAATCTGTTCCACGTTTCGTTTTACAATAAAAAATATAAGTAATATAGGTATGCATCTTTTTTTCTCCAAAGCCATCTCAATAGTGAAAAAAATTGTGAGCTATATTGATTTTTTTTTATGTCAAGACATTTTTTCAAGTACAATATTTATTTGGCTTAATGTTTTTGTCACAAATTGATTACTATTATTATTATTATTATTAAAACTGTATTTCTCTATTTATATTTATATAATATTATAGATAAATGTTTTTGTTATATGCGAATTTTCAAAAATTTATAATCATTTTAATCAGGTTAATCCTACAATACTTTTCTTCACCCAATATACCTAATATTACACAATAAACCAATATATCTAATATAAACCTATAGTTTAATAATTCATGAAATTCACTTTATTTATTTATTAAATAAACGATTTTTATTTACATGTTTCATCAGCTGGAGCGTAGGTCTTGATTGCGATGAAGGGGTGAGATTTTTTTCATTTTAAAAATATATATACATTAAAATAAACAGAGTTATATTCGTAAAGCCTAATAAAAGCTTGAAATAATAATATGTACATATATTATTTTAATACAAAAACATTATTCAAGTATTAATACCTCAACTTTACCCTATCACGTTAACGTATGAATTGGATTTGAACAAAACCAGACGTAATCTATAAAAAAAAAATGGCTCTGGGGTCGCCCATCCCTATAAGACACACTTGTTCGTGTTTGAAATATAGGTACGCCATAATATAATTTTTATTATTTTTGGATCATATTATTATATAAAAAATGCATATCTGCACCTTGCAGTTTATATGGAAGGCGTAGGTATGTAATACCTAGTTTGATTTTCTAGACCTACTGGACATTCTAGACTTACTAGGCCTACATTTTCGAATTATATTTTGAATTTTTTATTAGTCGACATAAACTGATTTTATTTATATAGACATGGAAAATGCATTTTATTGAATTAACCGTACTCTATTAATCAATAAATTTAAAGTTTATGAATTCGGTGATCCACTTATTTCTTGCGGTTTCGTTCATTCAAATCATGTCAAACGCAGATTGTAAAGTATATGAAAACTACCTTTTTAACCAAATCCCTCAAGGAAACCATATTTTATCTCATATATATTTTTTGTTTTTTTTATGAACGATTATCCAAAAGTAATTTAACACTAGAATATTGTATTCTTAGATGCAAAAATTTACAAAAATATTACATGTTTAGATAATGCTATTAAACTAAAAAAATGTATATTTTTAATTTAAATAATATTTATAAATGGTGTCAAGAGAATGATTTGCATATAAATTTGAAAAAATGCTCTGCAAATCTAAAATGACTTTTTCTTAAAAAAAAAACCCCCCATTCAATTCAATAATAAATTGTTTTCAGTGGAATAATAATTTATTAAAAGTAACAATAGTACATGATATTGGGGTAAAATTTGATTCAAAACTTTCTTTCAATGACCACCATATTTTAAATTGTATTTGAAATAATGAATTTGCTGAATTAGGTTTTATAAAACACTCTTGTAGACTTTTAGAGATAAATGTACATTAAGGGGATTCGATACCGTGATTTACTGTTTTTGTCTAACACACACGCGACATAGAATTTTAGACGTGTTTTTTACCAAACATACCAATTGATCTAATGAAGCGATAAGAATTCTAAAAACAGATTTGAATTCGTCATAAATTCTACTTGAAATCGATTTCCCCACATTTTTGATTTTTTGATTTGAGCTTCTCCAAAAATTGAAAAACGAAAATGTTTAAATACTCTTTTTTTTATATGACTTTTTCTGGAATTTGGAGGATAATATCAAAAATGTGGGGAAGTCGATTTCAAGTAGATTTTAATGACTTAATCATTTTATATAATTCATAAATCTGATCTCATTTTAACACAAACGAAAAGTCTAAACAAGATTCAAAATAATATTATTAGGTATTTTCAATGTTATGTATATAATATAGAGGCTTTCTTTCTGCCAATAACGTTACAGTAAGTTTTTTAATATGCAAACCAGGGACTGGAACCTTTTGAATTTATCGGTATCGGTACTGGTACCGGTTCTCCAAAAATAAAATAATGATTGCGGTTCGGTTCTGGTTCTTTGATGAAAAAAAATAAAGGTACCGGTTCCAAATAATTTAGGTTCCGGTTCCAGATAATTTCGGTACCAAAAAGTATAATAATTTCAAATAGTCATCCAGAATGTGGGTATAATTGAGGTATGAGAAATATTAGAAAACTCATAATATATCATAGATACATAGGTTATACACAAAACCGTAATAACTTTAAATATGATAAATAAAATTATTTTATTCTTGAACCTAAAAGTACCTTTTTAATTTAAAAATTCCGGTTCGGTTCCGGTACTTTATTATATAAAAATAAAGGTTTCGGTTCGGTTCCAGTCCCTGATGCAAACGAACATTCATATGTGTCTTATTGTGCCTATATGTAAAGGCGTCCGTGCTTATTCATATAGGATTAACAATATTAATAATAATTGTGTACAACACTACAATCCTTGTCGAGAGCATAAACGCGTTTATTTTTTAGTTTTTGTTGGATCTATAGAGGTATCTATCTGAACTCCTACAATGCAGTGCTGCGATGGTGGAGATGTCACGAGGGCAAAAAATAAAAATAAAATAGGATCCGGACTAATATTCTCAAACGCAATGCGATAACCGATAATTAGAGCAAAAATGAAAATTTAAATATTGTGGGAAGTGGAAAATCACTCAAAGCAATTTTTTTGTACGATACTGCAATACCTATGAACCAATATAACCCATGTCATAAATCAGAACGCGGAGAATAAAAATAAAATATCGTCAGATCTTAGTTGCAACTTGTAGTCTGTAGATCACGTGATTGCAGCTCACACTTGCATTAATTAATAGTTCATGAACATTATATTGGCTATATTTCATTATGAATATAATATTGTGTCCAACATATTTTTGTGTATCATTGTTTATTTTATTTAGTGAACTTAAACTTTGAAAAAAAATAATATAACATTAAACATTTTTGAAAAAGCAATTACTAATTTTAAAGGTCTGTTTTTCAATATTTCTTAAAATAAATGAATAAATCTATTGTATGTATATTTTTTTATAACAATTTTGACATAGACGTAAGTTTACTTATCTTTTTAACTACATATTATAGGTACGTGAATTGCTTTTATAGTTCAAGTACAAAAAAGGTGGGTAAGTAGATGTCGCTGTGCTGTATAGTAGGTTACAAGTGGGTTACTGTATAATGGATAGTATTAAATTTGAATTCAATGATATAATATCACTGTATAAGAAAAACGATTCTAAGCGGAGACGGTATGTCTCGGTATAAGACATATTATCTACTTATCTATAGTATTAGAAAAAAAACCTAACCTTTTTGAGCTACTTACGGAAATTGTCAGTTTTGTCGGTCGGTGTGCGATATTATTTTTGGGCCCGTTCCTAAATTAATTTTTATTGTATGTATTATATAATATTGTTTCGATATTATTCTTGGTATAACATGACATTTTAATAGTTTATAAATAAACACTAATAAGTAATAACATTACTTTTATGGCACGTCGTCACTCGACAGCCCTCGAGTATCAGTCAGTTGTTCTTCTGACAATTCGACAAACAACAACCCATAGACGCGATAAAAATAGATCTTATGGAAAAATTAATAGTACCTACTAAGAAAGTATGAAACGTTGACACTTGAATACATCTTGATACCCACCTTTTTCTAACATAGTACACACCACATACGTGATTCTATCTAGTACCATTTGATTTTATAATATACTAAAACTTACCATTCTATTTTAACATACTTAATCTAATAAGTAATATTAGTATATCTACAACTACACTAATGTTTTAACATAAAAAAAAAATGATTGTGAGTAACTATTAAGTTTTGCGTTTTTAGACAATTTTAGTGTCTGCTCCAGGTTGGGCCCGGGCCCCCCCAAATGTATGTATGCCTTGGGGCCCGTGTGCGCGGCACGCTCTGCACACCCGGTTTTTGTGGCACTGATGCCACCCCTACCCCAAGAAAAAAAAATGTAGTATTTATTGCTAATAAATTTATAAAAAAATTAAATCAGTAGTAATTAAAAATAAAACAAGTATAAATTTATAAATTCTATTAAACTGATAATACCATTTTTAATCTTATTCTTACAAAACGTGCCGCCCTAGGCCCTGTTTGTGTGTTTTTCTTTGTATAAACGTATACATTTTAATCGTCTCTTTCTGTCGTCGTCGACGTCGTTTTATTATTAATATTATTATTATATTGATGGCAATTTTGTTTGCACTATAGGTCGATCGGTATATAGTATATAAATGATTATTATGTATAGGGGCTCCATCGTTTCGGTTCACTCATTTTTTTTTCACCGAATACCGTAAACACGCCACCTCCGGACCCCGCATAACTATTGTAGGGTGTTTTAATGCTGCACACGTGTACGTTGTATATACGCTCACCCGAGTTTTACGGCTGACCCGATAAAAACACTCTTGACGCATACGTAAACGCGTTTATATCGTACTCGCGTGTGCCCTCAATTATATTTCGCTTTTAAATCGAATTTGTGAGTTTAGGTTAAGCTACGAAAAACCAAATTTTTTGTCGTAAAATTCCAAATCGAAAACGGTTTTATTCGCTCTCTTCGGCCGCCGCCGCCGCCTCCAGAGAGGTGCAGGTCCCTCGCAAACTTTTATTACACCGAGCACGGCGAGAAGCGGCCGTTTCTGTGTACACCGTATGATATTCTTAACTATAATAACATAGTACCTACTCTCATGTTAATATTATACAGAGAGTCCCGCGAGGATTTACCCATTGCGATATCTCCTGAGATAATAAAATATATATCATAAATCTGTTTTTTAGATTCTGAGTGGAACGATGAATGTATTGATTTTACAATGATGTGTGTTTTTATTATTATTTTTGTGTCTGTGTACACGATAAGTAGTCGAAATAATGCTTCGATTATCAACTTCAGTATCTTGTTCGATTGGAAAATGAATATCGTTGGTGCATTGGGGAGGTAAAAATTTAAAATTCCCAGTTGTTTTCTAAAGCGCCGTAAAAAACAAAAGAAAAATTAAGGAAAAACAGGAATTTTTACGCAAAATCGATTTTTCACAAAATTGAATTTGGATTTTGGTGTAACTTTAAAACAAATGACCGTAGCTACATGAAATTTTCAATGGTTGTTTATATTTCCATTTTCTATACACGATAACATTTTCAAAATATTTTGATTTATTTTGAACTGTTTAGAGACATTTTCATTTTCCATTTTTTTTTTAGTTTTTTTTCTAAAAATATCAATAAAATTTTATTTGTTGATTAAAAAAGCTTGAAAATTTAATAGAAGGCTCCAAGTATATTGTTTCAAAGGTAGATGAAAAATTTTAAAAATCCTTAGTCACAGTTTTTCAAGCATTTAAAGTTCAAAAATTGACAAAACATGGAAAAATCACGAAAATTAGCAAATTATTGAGTTAAGAATTCGTAAAAATTTTTCTTTTTAAATCTAAGATTTTAAAATGTAATATAAGATTCCTTATAAGATCATCTACCTTTATCAAACAAAAAATATCTATAAGAAAGTCAAATTAAATTTTTATGATCGTTTGAAATTCAAATTTTTAAACATTGGATATTCACTCGATTTCTCATGTAGCGATTTCCTTATTTT
>NC_042495.1:47867544-47887695 GCF_005508785.2 Acyrthosiphon pisum | reverse complement strand
ATTTTTATAGTCATTTTAAGTACAAATTTGGACATATTAAAAACCTAGGATAACTATTTTAGTTATTTTGTTGTGATTGTACAATATTATTCGTGGGTACTTGAAACTTCTAAAGTATACTATTATATATCTATGATAGTACCACGGTTTTTTGTTGATGTATAACGCGTTATAAGTACCTAATAGATATTATGATATGATTAATTTGGAATTTATTATAGGTACCTATTATAGATCAATTTTTTTTTAATACCATAGATAAGTATATATATGTCTAATACATAGACTGATATACCGTCTCCGCTCAGAATCGTTTTTCTTATACAGTGATATTATATCATTGAATTCAAATTTAATACCATCCATTATACAGTGACCCACTTGTAACCTACTGTACAGCAGAGCGAAATCCACTTACTCACCTTTTTTCAAACATAAATATAAATAAACTTAGAAAAGTTATTCTCAAAATATATTGAATCGATCATATAACCATATCCTATAACATAATGTTATAGTTTATAAAACTATTGAGCACCTTAAACATATGATTAAAAATATTATAATATATATTGCATACAAATTATAACTTCTTAAAACTTGTGAATTTACAGATGTATAAGCAGTCAAATATTATACTCATAAGAGAAACGTCCTTATAACTTGATTTTTAATACAAATTAAACCACATTTAATCATTACAAGATAGCGATTTCCTTATTTTGTTGAAATTCAAAAACGAATAACTGTAGATACATGAAAATTTTACTGAATGTTTATATTAGCATTTCCTATACACCATACAATTTTGAAAATATTTTGACTCTTTTTGAGCTGTTTACGGACATTTTCAGTTTTCAATTTTTTTAGTATTTTTTTCTATAAATATCAATAAAGTTTTATCTGTTGGGCCAAAATGTGTAAAAAGTTAATACAATGTTCCTGATATATTATTACAACAGCAGTTGAAAAATATTAAAAATATATTGGCACAATTTTTTTTTATAAGCATTTAAAGATCAAATTTTGACAAAATTTATCAAATTTAAAATTGAATAATTATTTCATTGTTAAAAATCTATAAAATGTTCAACTTTTATACCTAAGGATTGAACATTTAAAACAAGATTCCACGTAAGTAATTAATTCTGTTACCAAAAAATCTAAAAAATACATTTACACAGTTTATTTTTATAGTCATTTTAAGTACAAATTTGGACGAAATTACATATTAAAAACCTAGAATAACTATTTTAGTTATTTTGTTGTGATTGTATAATATTATTCTTGGGTATACTTGAAACTTTTAAAGTATACTATTATATATAGAATTTATTATAGGTACCTATTATAAGTCATTTTTTTTAAATACTATAGACTATAATATAATATTATGTCTTATACCTTGACTGACATATCGTCTCCGCTCAGAATCGTTTTTCTTTTACAATGATATTATATCATTGAATTCAAATTTAATACTATCCATTATACAGTGACCCACTTGTAACCTACTGTACAGCAGAGCAAAATCCACTTACCCACCTTTTTTTTTAAATAGACTCGCAGAGACAAGGACTACATATTATATTTTATTTTTTAATTTGATTTAATTTTTTAGTAAAAAAGTTTTAAAAATATTTATTTGTTTTATTATTTTTGAAATAATTGAAGATAGTCATTGCATAGAGTTTATTTTTATGAACATTTTGACTTTTCAACATTTCATTTTCATTAATCTTATGATTTTTAATAATTTTTTTAGCTTATAGGTAAAACGACAAAAATCCTGTTTTTGTCCGGGCGGCGAGTCCCCCTCTACGGCTAATGGATATATCCTCACGGAACACCCTGTATATTACTATATAGTTTATACATCATAATATCATAATATTTACGATTATTATTGTATTTAGCAAGATATCAGTCATTAGTAGGGCTCTGAATTGAATGCATAAAAAACCTTTAAAAGTACACCAAAGTACCTATACTAAAAAATAATAATTTAAAAATCTATCAAGTGAAAAATAGGTATTTAAAATTTAAGTTATTGTTAATATTACGTTCATACGGAATATGTAAATATTAATAAGACGACAACAATATTAAACAACAAATAACAATCATAAAATCTGTGATAAAATGAATGAGTGCGATTGAATGCAACGGAGTATTAGAATATATAGGTAACATAAAATAATTAGTTTCTTATTTTTTTACTAGCTACATAATATAGTGGATATATTCAAACTATTAAAAAATATTCTGTTACTTGTTATAATTGAATGACAATTTCAGTCGGGATAAGAAAAATAAAGGTTAGGTTAGGTTAGACAGGGATTTTCCACCCCACATAGAATTTATAATATTTCTTACACACATTTTCACGAACATAAAAGTATGTTCTTCATATTTTTTTGCTTGGTACACAAAGATGATTTTATTTGGGCGCTGCAGTGTACCTATTTAAATAATTTATTATTTAAAAATTTTTAGGGGCTTATAGAATTATTATTCTTTATGATTACACCACTCCCCCCAAAAAATGCATCATTGCAGTGACGTGTACGTCATTATACAGTATGTACCTAGTGCATAATATATATTGACATGTTGTGCGTCATCGCATGCGTATAGACGACAGACGTATCACAGGCCTTTGATCCGTTTAAGCACTATGAATGTGACAATTAAAAACAAAAAAATAAGCCAAAATATGTAAACCCATTAACTGCCTAACCGGCAGCATCATATATTATTGGTGATATTATGTATAGTGACGGGGACAACCGACAACCGGGGAAATACCACCGTGAAACACCCTATTTTACGTGCGACGGTGTGTGATTCAAAACAATTAACTCGCTTACAGCACCTCCTGTTAAAATATACATAAAACGTATAAGTATAATATAGTATTATAAATATTTTATACGAATAACACGATGCAAACGTATTATAATATATTATTATGTCAACATAATATAAAAAACACTTTACCTTCAGTACAGTAAGAATCGAGCATCAATAAACGAATACTTTATTAAAATGAATTCCACGCGATTCGAGCAGTGATTTTCCTATTAATATCGATGAATAACAATTTGAAAATATAATTGAACGTTTTGTGCTTGCTCGTAGATGCGCTGCTATTTTATTATTATTTCAATTACTTCATATTCGATTCATCGGAATGCTATATAAGTATTGAAGTACCTACCCATATTTATAGGTACAGGATAAGTATAATATTACAGCTGCAGGTCACTATATACACGTTTTTATCACCACTGAACATCGTTTCAAACAATGAGGACGACACTGCAGCTAAATATAGTCTTCTTATATTATGTATGTAATATTCTGTAATACATTTGGCGAGTTATTTTAACAAAAGTTGTAATAAACATTATATAGTAACGCGTTATATTATAATATTGCCGGCACTTATTTTCCACATTTATATATTTTAAAGATTATAATGATTATATCAAACGTATTTAGCTTTTCATTACACAATTTATAGGTGGGTATATGTGGTAAGCTTTAGGCCGCATTAACCAGTTTCCATCGATCTTGCTTTAATGATGTAGGCATGGACATGTGGATAACACAAAGGACGCAAATTAGGACGAAAGTTAATTATTTAATATTTTGGTTTTGGTGAGCATAATATTGTATTCTACGAATAAAAACATTTTGGCCCACTACCCCTGACCTCGTTTAATCTCGACATTTCAAACTTATATATCATACAATTTTCACGTCGGTTACGTATGTGCGTAATCATATTATATATTATGTTTGTCTATGATACTCATGTTGGCAATATGGTCGTTCTGAATTTTGTGTACGACCTGTGATGGGGCTTGGTTAAATAAACCCTCCAACAAAGTATTACGTTATAAGATAATAATGTTATGATCAGTTGATATGCCTTCGTATCATCACCAAAGTTCCGTGGTTTGTTTCAATTGTATCCCTTCATTGAAACCTAAATGCAAAAGTAATAGAATAGGAACTGCCGAAAATTATATGACTGATACACTTACCTAAGATTTAAGAATTTAAGAAAACTCAATTCCGTTCAAACCATTTCATCTCATAAAGTCAAAATATTAAGGATAGCCTCAAGTTGAGGCGAGGTCCTCGAGTTTTTTTTTAGCGTCATCAATGCTACTGTATTCTTTTAATAGATTAATTGACTGTAGGTACTTACAGAAAAATCATAAATATTCAAATTTCAAATAAATAGCGGCATTTAAAGAAGAAAAATATTTCTATAATATAAAAGTGTAGGTACAGTAAAACACTAAAACCTCGTGATTATCCGAACCTCCGTTATACAAACCCTCTGTTATCCAAACGTTTGTGAAACTTAGTTACAGAAAAGCGCGTCGCAGCTTGTCGTCAAATGAAAATGGATAATTTTGTCAAAAAAATATCATAAACAAAATAAAATAATAAATATGTAATACATAATAATATGCTATAGTAAGTAGGTATATAGTTGTATGTTTAAAAAATAGGTTTTTTTAAACAATTTCCGAACTTTTGCGTATCTGAACTAGGTCCCAATTAGTTTGGATAATCGAGGTTCTACTGTAAGTACTTACTAAGTAGGTACTGTAGTTTGGGCAACACGGAGTGTCGCATTTATGGTGGTAGGTTTCATGGGGTAGGCGTAGAGAATATTTTCTACCCCACAGGACGCTTATAATATTTCCTATTCAGTATTCCTATATATTTTCTTGAACATAAAAGTATGTCCCTCGTATTTTGTTGTTTGGTATACAAACGAGGTTTTATTTGGGCGTTGTTTGATCTGCTGTATATTTGTTTTTCAGTATTCTATAGAGGCATATAAAATTATTCTTTATAATTACACTACTCTCAAAAAAATTCGTAAGTACGCTACTGACGACACGCGCTTATGAACAATATGAACCACGCAGTGTTATGTGTTATAATATATAAGTAATTACGCGTTTCTTTTTCTTTTGGTGACTTTTGTGAGACTTGTCAAAAAGCACTACTCCTCTATGAATGATGTCATAACGAATTTTACTCGACCTCGCTCTAATATAATATATTATTATATTAAATCATAAAACGTCCGATAGTTTTTCTTATTGCTCATTCGCTGTGCATTGTAAAAATCAAAGTTTCTAGTTTGATACGCTTTCCGGTATAATGTACATGAAGTGTATATACTATATATGCATAAACATATAATAAATAATCCCTCCCTCTCCATTGTCGGTGGTCGTTATCGGTTTATGACTGTAAAAATACGATTTTAAGCGAACAACGTTTACATCGTAAATAATTTAGATTTGTAAGACAAAATGCAATCTTCAGCTCAAGTATTTCGAAACAACTGCAAATACGCGAAAATAAAATCTTGTATTTAATCGTTCTACGAATTCATATTATAATATAATTATAATATAGATATAATCACGTTGTAGACAGATTAAATATAGTGTGTGGTACCTACACATTAAAATTATTATTATTATTTGTAACTGTCATATACTCGATATATATACTTTATATGTACATTATGTTTTTTGTGCAATGAGGATATTTTTTGTTAGTTTTTATATTTTTACACAAGTCTTGGTAAATAGACTCACTCATCGGCCACACTTTCATCCATTAAATGTAACAGGTACCTAGTTAATGATAATAATTAACTACATAGTATGCGAATAATTAATAAATTACAATAACAATAAAACTAATTTATCGATTTCTGTATGAAACGTTTTTCGTACCTGTGTACTTCCACGCAACTCGCCGTCGTCGTGCTATAATATTTCAAATAAAAATAGGTATAGTAATTACTAACTACCTAGTTAAGTATGTACGACGTTTGTTTTTATGTTGGACAATGTTGTACACGACAGCTAAAACGTTTGAGCGCAAAATAACGGGCATGGAAAATTATACGTAAACGTTTTTTACGATAAATGCTCCGCCGGCCGTTATAGTTGATTTCGCGAGAGGGGAAAAATAGGCGGCAAATCGACCGTTTAAGTCGTTCACGGAAAATGATCCGAACTTGTTTCCGTCTAATATATATATATAGATAATAATATAACGGCGCCGGAGCATGTATTGTTTGTATGGATAAAAAAAAAAAATCACACATAGATCATAATAATAAACGTCTGTTGCAGTGCAGCTCTGTGTACATTATGAGTATACTATAATATTAATGTCTACCTATAATTATTCGTTGAGAAATATAATATATAATATAAATTCATCCTATTTCATTTTGGTCTATATAGACCCGCGCCCGATAATAGACGTTATAATTGTATTATAAGGTAAACGTATTGTATCGGTATTGTACTCGACGAGTACTCCCCTGAACATAGGTACCTCGCATACCTATATAGTCTCGTGATATACGATGCACTATTGTGTGCGTTCGTGGTTTTTTTAGTGCGAATTTCGTAATGCATTTTAAAACAATGATTTATCGCCATTCGACGTTTTCTATACTTTGTTCTATGTCCCACATATTAAATATTATATATACCTGTAGGCTATAATAAATTCATCAGCTAATGTTACGTTTTATCGTTCTTAATGTATTCGTATATATACATACGAAGTGAGACCAGCATGCGCATGCAATAAACTATTTTTATGACGTTAAGTATACATTATACCTACCTATATGAATTTCGTTATAGAACATTTTGTGGTAGTTTAGTTATTCCGTTTTATTTAAAAAAAAATGTATACGCTACGCGTCGACTGACTAACAAAATCGTTTCTATACATTTGTATCGTAAACGTCCGGCAAATAAACTGTGGAACCACTTAAATTGTGGTTTTTCGATTAAATCCGATACAATCAAACGGATATAACAATAATATATAACATGCAGCTGAGAAAACAAAATCCCGTGTTCAATGGCAAAATAGTGGAGTTTTATTTTATTTAAGGCAATAATACTTTTCATTTGATGTGCTTGCAGTTCGATTTGGAATGGCAGAGAACCGCATTCTTATATTCATGGTGAAAAAAATTGTCTGTACCAATTTACTGGTTAACCATGCTGCTGCAGCAGTTCGTTTAAGATTCTATAGGTACAAATCGTACATAATGTACAGTAGAGAACATATATTCGATGAAGATAATTAGGAACGTCTATATAATTAATTATTGTAAAATACGTTTGGTGTGCGTCACGCGTATATTATATAGCTTCGATTTCAAAAAGAAATAAAAATCGTAACAATGTGATACTGCTGCACTTATTGCAGATAATGATAGCATATAGCTTACAATAAATACTGTGAGAAATTCAACGTGTACTCATTATACCTACACATACTACCAACAATATATACGAGACTTCTATCTATTTGTAGATACGTTTTAAATATTGTTAAAGCAGTATCTATAGTTCTAATTTCTTTTAAATGCAAATATCACTTTTATTCACGTTATTTTATAATAATATTTAAACTACGTAATGATAGTAAATAGTATATACCAGTCTAAGTGGCCGAGAAAACGCAGTTCCCCTTAATTTCGTTACCCCACGAAAAAAGATAAAATATGAGTCTGTTGAAAAATAATTTTTAAAAGTATTCAAGTACAGCGATGTTATATATTCTGAAAAGTATTTAAGGTATTATACTCAATAAAATATGGCATTCATTATCTATTTGGACATTTAGTGTTTAAATTTTTAGGCGTACCTATATAAACATATATAATAATATTTCATTTATTCCTGTGGTAATCGGACTGTTATACGAACCAAGGGCGCCATTTAAGTTTTTTTTTAAGGTGTGCAAACAATTAAAGAGGCCAATTTTTTCCCACCTCCAGGCCAATCGTTAAAAAAACGTTTCTAGTGTTTTCAGTTTTTCATTACAGATTCATTACAGTATCAAAAACATACTTAATAAAAACATATTTTTATAGTTAACACATTACATTTTACCGTTCATACATTCTGTGTATATACTGTATACTATATAATGGCGCCCCTGATACGAACCCTTGGGTTTTGCTGGCAAAAAAAAAATAATATTTTTTTTTGTGTGTACCTTAAATCATCAACTGAATCATAACAATATTTATGATATTATACCTGGGTAGTTAGTTCAAGCCAAATGGTAATCATAATTATCGTTTCCTTTTGAACATATTATGCTATGTGCAGCCTGCGTGGTATATATACCACGGATAATATTATATCGTTTTCTTCTGGTCTCTTGAAAAAATAAATATCGTTTCTTTAATTAACGCGTTTCTTTCGCATTTTGTCGTCGTTAATTAATAACTTCAAGCCGGTAATCTAATGTGACGTGTGAGAAATATATAAAAAAAAATTCGTTCCACTGTGCCGGAGTGGCGTGCGGACAGTGCGACGCGGCGGAGTATTCAATTACCACGTAATCGCTTTGGGAAGTCTATATCGGATGAAGCGAGGGGTCAGGGAAAATTATGAACGGTTAGTGTAGGGTTACACGGAGTACGGCTAAAAATGCGAGAAAAAAATTTATCGCGGGACCTATATTATAATAATATATAATATACCTCTATACGCATTGTAATAATAATAATTTATATTATAATATTATACGAGCCATTTATAATACGTACCTACCTAGATAACGAGCGATTTAAGGTGCCGTCACAGCTGCTAGTTTAAAATGTGTATATTATAGTATTAAGCAATGAGCATACACAATTGCAAGTAAAGAATTTAAAAATATTTGTTTTTAGTTCAGTGCGCCGGTAAAATAGATTTAAAAAAACTGTACGTTATTAAAAACTATAGAAAACTCGAATTCCCATTTTCTCCGGCAAATTAAGTATAAATAATTATAATATAATATATAGTGGGTGAAATTCTTTCTGAGCAATAAAATATGAAAAATCCCAAGTCCTTTAGCTAAATACAGATTCGAAAAAAACTTAGTAAAACGGCTTGGAAAATAGAAACGTTGCAGTGTTTTTACAAATTAATTTGGAATTAAGTAAATTATAATTCGTTTGGTTGTATTTTTACCTATTAGCTCTATAATACACTTTTATAGTGTGTGGTTTTTGTACGATTGCGATCTGGACTATTGTTTTGCAATCACATCTTTATTTTATCGTTGATAGAGTGCTACTTAAATTTCAGGTGATCCCATTATAATAGTGGCGCTTTCATTTCTTATTAAAACGCTTCCAGTATTTTTCCTGAAAATTGAGTAAAATCACTGAAAAACAAGGTAAATACAATTTACAGCGAACTCGTAGTATTCAGTATACGTTATCGCAACATTCAACGTTGGTTTTGATAAATCTGCAGTTGACATTTAATTCAGAAAATATAAACAGCGACTACCTATATAATTATATTAGAAATAAGTCGACATTTTCACCGATTATTATGGAAGCCGATGAAGCGATAGTAAAAAAAAACTTCAGAATCTTGACCATTTCAAATAGACATATTATTTTGTTCATATTTCCATGAAAACTAAAAATTATATTACGATCGTCATTATTATATTATACTTTGCTAGAAGTACGAACGCTCATCAACTAGTCTATGTATAACCATAGTCAGTACCACTGGCAGCTTTATTTTTCTTACTTCAATGCTATTTTAAAAGTTCATCAGACCCAGTATAAAATGTGACCTATTTTAATGTATTGATCCAGCATTATATATAATTTTATAAATAATATATATGAATGATGTAAAGCTTTTGCTTAAACTTTTCTGTAAGAAACCAAATTGCGGTAATTTTAGTCTTATAACTCATAATTATAGAAGTAAAAAAAACACCGTATTGATAGATGATAATGTAATTAGTTTTAGCATGGATCGAATAAATCATAAAATATTTTTCAAACGATGATTCATTCCAAAAGTTTTTCAATGTTTTTAATAAGAGAGATTTTATTATTTAAATGTTATATTATGTAAATATATCATTTTGTTGCAAACAGAGATTTTTCAAAAACATTGTTAATATTTGTTGAAAACTTGTTATAACTGATAAGTTTTCAGAAGTCAATAAGTCTATAGGTTTACTTAATAGAAAAAAAAAAAATTAATTTATAATTAATTTGACAATTTATAATCATCAGAAATATGCGTTCAAGTTATAACCTTCGTTGAATCATGAATAATGTTTCATGTAAATATTTAAAATATTTTACTAAAAAAAATTGTTATAAAATTTTTTTTAAACAAAACCGAATCAATAGATATTGATTCATATGAATTTCTGACATAAGCTATATCCGTGTTCTATACAATATAAGTTCCGTGATAGCATTGATTAAGCAAACAGTTTACTTAATCAATGGTAATAGTATTATGTTTTAATATAAAATATTCAATTAAAAAGTTTTACAAATTATTCCGACATATTCGTCTGTATTAAAAACAGGCAGAAAAATGATTAAGTTTCATTAAAACTAGTTTTATGGCTCACGATAACATTATTATTAATTTAGTAGCTTGAACATGGAAGTTTACGATTACGATGGTACTCGTCCTGTGAATTTTATGTTGTTAATTGCTTTTACACTTCAAATTCAAAAATAAAAATATAAAAACAAAACAATTTTTTTCCTTAATAATACATTTTACAAAAACACACGTATTGTATTATATTATCATTGTGCATGTGTGTGTGTGTGTGTGTGTGTGTGTATGTGTGTTTATACGCAAGTAAACTTCATAGGCACAGAGTTCGTCGAACTTGAGAGGGGTGAACGACAATTTTTTTTACCCGCTTCCTTTTTTATGTTTCTTTCCTATATGTTTATATATATAGCTTTGAAATTATGAATATACCTACTGAAAATTGAAGGGACTGTAGCGTGCCCCTCGGGCACAAATTGCGGGTATTGTGCAAACAATCTTCTTTCAACACACACTGCAGAACGCCACTGCAGGGAAACCGAGTGTCAAACCCTCGTGGGGTTCATCTGGCATAAAAGAGGAATCGGATTCGGATAGGCTCGGTGTCGTTTGTGAATAATATTTCAGTCGATTCGTGTTCACCACGGAACTACACTTTTCACGAGTCAGCCGACGAGATGTCCAAAGAAACGCTTAAGAGTGAGGATAACGAACCGTATTATTATATTTATATACTATACATGTAGGTAGGTACCTATACTGTACACGTTCGAATGTCAATCGTGTATTAGCATAAACATGTAGGTATATAATATATGTTATATCTAATGGAAAATGATGTGCAAACTATAAAGTAAATGTAGTGTGATTGCGAAACGAAATACTCGAATTTGCATACACGTTGAATACATGCTTTATAATAGCCCATATCAATTATAATATAAAAATAGTGTTTCGAACTCAATATATTTGCATAGAGTTTTTGTTGTCAATTCACAGGGGAAGGTACAAATATACGGGTTTATAAATTTCTTTTTACGATATAAATCTTATTGTAATTAATATCGCCATTTATTACATATTTGAAAACTGCAGTTGAGAATTAATGTATTATTATATTACTGTTTAGCACTAGACATTTTGCTAAATCTTATGCTATTATTTTAATTCATTATCTTATATATAACGTATTTGATAATTATAGAACCATAGTTAACCTAGTTGTAAGTAGAAAAATAATACACAAATTAGTTTTTATGATGTAGAAATGTTAAGAAAAAAATTGGTTATCATCAATGATGTAGGTACTGCATATTATACAAAAGGTACACCTCTTTTCTCTACCATTTATTATCAGTATAATATAAAATGGTATGATATGTTATCTAAAAAAAAAATTTTTAAATAAGATGTGTTGCTAATATTGAAAAACATAGATAAGACGTGTAATCAATATTGTATAGGTAGGTAATACAAATATATCGTGTTCTTCATAAATAATTTGTATAAAAATATCTAAACCTATTTAATGAAAAAAACATCGAATAACTTTCAAATCAACATTAAAGTAACAAGCACATCATATAATAACTATGATGTTGGGTTAAAAATAACAGGTCATAAATATTTAATACGTTTTAATCCATGTGATGAAAATAAGGTAAATACTAAAAGGGTGGACCTATTTCATACGTGATACGTAGAGGGTTCTTTATCCGTTGGGTAGGCTACTTTTAAGAGTATGTTAGAGTGGAGTGGGCTTTCATATTAAATTTATAAGCAATTGCCATCGCATTGAAACCCGTTAAACCGTTTCCGAGTATACCTAATCGTCTTTACAGTTTTCAGTTTCATTATTTAGGAAATGAAGAACATTTTATAAAATTTCCGAAAAAAACTTTTTTTTTAAAATACAAACTAACAATGTACATATATAATGTATAAAAATAAATACTGACCTTAGATTTTTCTTTTTTTCTTTAATAGTTTCTTTGTAGCCATTCATGTAATTTTTCTTACATTTAAATAACGATTGTCAAACATGTAGGTGCAAAGTACATTAAATACATACACCTAAATACATAATTAATATTAAAATTGAAAATATTTTACTCTAAAAATAGAAATGTTGACAGTATCTTTGATTCTCTTTTCTATACTTGTATTTTAAAGTACTTTAAGAATAATAAATTATAGTTTTGAAATTTAACCAATACATTGGTTATTTACAATTTTAAATGTTTTATTAAAATAGTTTCGGTAATTAAAAATAAACTAATGTTTAAGTAACAATTAATACTTGCTTATAATTGGCTATGCTTATTTCTCACTTGAATTTTAGAGATTCTGAGCGGAGCGATGAATGTATTGATTTTACATAATGATAATATTTATGATGTGTGTGTTTTTTTATTGTGTGACTGTATATAAGATAAGTAATCGAAATAATCCTTTAATTTTCAACTTAGATGGTTGATTTTTGTAGAATATTGAATATTTGAAACTAGTATTGAGAAGTAAAATTGAAAACTCAGTGTTTTTCAAAAAAATCGTGCAACAATTATTTCAACCAACCGTATTAATAATAGTAAAATAAATTACTTTAAAAGCAGTCTAAAATATGCTTGCCTTGGTACCTATATAATATAGGCTGGATAGCCTGGATAGACCATCTTCACTCAGAATCGTTTTTCGTATGTAATGATTAATCATTGAATTCAAATTTAACAAATCCATTTCAGTGATCCACTTAATACATGCTGTTCTGCTGCAGATCGGTACCCGCTTGCCCTCCATTTTTAAATCAAATATATACCTACTATATAGGTAGGTAATAATTTTCCAACTTTTCTATAATCAATAAAAATATTGAATTGGGTATAAGTGTAAACAATATAAAATTATCTTAACAAACTTAATAAATTAGAAAAAAACTGTTACTGGTGTCTGGCATTGTTATAAAATAGTTATTGTAAAAAGAAAAAACATTTTTTTCCTAGTATTTCATTACCTATTTTTTCTCATAGGTAATTTTAAATAATATATCCCTATAAATACCTACTTATCCCTAAAAAACAATATTTTCTACCTATCCTAATCTATTTTTTCGAAACCCCATTAGTAAATACATACCAATAGATAGTGTACACTGTACTTATTATATAAAAAAATATAATAAACACTAAAAAGTAAAAATAGTGAAATGATAAGTTTTTTAATTGTATTTATTAACATTTAAAACAATTATATAGGTACTCGGTTCACCCAAGTTAAATATCTCGGTCTTACACTCGACAGAAGACTTACTTGGGGTCCTCATCTTAGGGACAAGCGAAAAAAGTTAAACAGCAGACTTCACCTACTCAGGCCCTTACTAAGATCCAACATCAACTTCCAAAACAAAATTCTTATATACAAATGTCTCCTCCGTCCCATTTGGACATATGGCATCATACTCTGGGGCCCAGCCAAAAAATCTAATACTCAAACGATTCAAGCTTTTCAATCAATCTGTCTCCGTATCATTGCTAAAGCTCCCTGGTACGTAACGAACAAATTACTCCACGATGAACTCCAAATCAAAACCATCCATGACACAGCCACTAATTTTTACAAAAGGTTTCATGGGAAACTTCATATGAACCACAACCACCTTATTTCACAACTGGCCTCAAAAATGCTTCCTGACAACCCCACAAGACGTCTCAAACGAAACTGGTGCAGAGATCTTCTTAATCAATAAAACACATTTATACATTATTACATATAAAAATTTAATTTCACTGTAAAAGGGTGACTCGACTGCGAGCCTTCCCCTACACGTCACTCAAAGCCATTGTTTTTGTTTTTGTTATACTTATCATATTTACTTATTGTATGTAATGTACAGATTGTAAATTTTCAATAAACGCCATTTTAAGAAGAAAAAAAAACAAAAAAGGTACTCGGTTATTTTATTGCATTAGGTGTTGAATATCGTTCAAATGAAAAAATGTAGATATGAGGCATCGTATTGAAAATTTTAATTATTTCATAGATTAGAAATAATTAATATATCTGTTATTTAAATTAATTAATTGTTTGAATAAAATGTTGTAACATTGCAAATTTGTTTACGCAAAATACCAATTTATATTTAACAACATTACAACAACACTAGGTTTTAAATTAGATTGTTATAAAATTATTGATTATAACTGAAAACATTGGTAATAATATTATAATTAATATATAGGTAGGTTCCTATACATTATAATATAATGATTATATAATACACTGTATATTGTATATTTGTATACATACATTATATTATGGTACTTTTTATTTGGTAAACTGCGTCTTATCGAGTATATATTATACCTAATAGGATTTCGGTCAAACTAACATAGTAATACTACATAATAGTATTATCTACGAGAGTTAGAAAACACAAAAAAAAAATAGAAGACTGTCGGTTTGAAATTAAAAAATATCATATTATAAGTACATCGTTTTTTTTATAATATTATATACATATATTATGCGTGTTTGTAATTTAATGACGTGATTAAGGTCATTCCAAGTCGTCATAGTGCGGGATGAGGAGTAGCTGGTACCTCCTACATAATGTAGGTATACATCCATAATACCCCTTTGGGTTTTGGGTAGTAATAATAATAATCGCACCATGAGAGGGGACAATGACACTTAAAGCTGCTTATGTATTTATAAAAAAAAAACGTTTGTCCGTATCAGCAAACACACACACATGCATTCGAATCCGGTTTCTCGAAAAACTGGACAAATACCACCGGCGGCCGTCGGAGGGTTTGACACACGGGAAGAAAAAGAGAACGACAGTCGGTCGGGTTTATGCCCTCTCGTACAATGGGACTGGTTTTTTTATACGGTTTTTTTTCGCCAACGACGACGACGACGGCGATGGTGACGTATATATACATAGTTTTGTTTTATACCAAAGAATGAAATAATAATGAGAGAGAGAGTGGTAAAGAGGGAGAAGGGGAGTGTATCGGCTTGCGGGAGAGGGGGTGAGGAGCTGCAGGAAGAAGAAGAAGAAGAAGAAGAAGAAAAAAAATTAACGGCAGCGTGTGCGTGTGCGCGCGGCGTTGGCCTGACTAGGGGATTGCTCAACGACGAAAACAACTTTTGTGGACCGGTTGTTGTTTCCACATCGAACCAATAATAATAATAATAATAAAATAAAAAATGAGAAAAAAACACCGGGTTAACATGCGCTCGGCTGCCCTAGGTCATGAGTCTGCCGCCGCCAATAACCAGGGTATCTCAAAACGATTCGCTTGTGCGTGTCAATGCCCACTGGTCGGCGACGAAGCCGACGACAACGATACGTTTCGACTAAAAAAAACACAATCGCTTACCTATTCTACACGGAGGTATATTTTCCAGTTTCCTTGATGTTTCGTATAGTCGGAGGACGGAGAGCATACTGAATTCAGTATTGTATTATTATATATCTACAAAAATCGGATCTATAATATTGATAAACCCATCTCTATCGCATTGCACTGAGTTACATTTAGGTACCTGCCTATACTTATGTGAAGTATAGTATATATATATATATAAATAATATCTATTATTATAACTGTTTTATAAAATTATTTTCCCAAATAACTAATAAGTTACATTGTGTAATAATTTTATAATTATGAGAACATGCAGATAGAATTAAAAAAAATTCAGTAGTTCTTACAATATAGGTTCTTGTTGAGGTAAGACAAAATAAACACTTTGAATGATAAATAACAATGTATGCACAATAAACAAATACCTTAGTTAATAATCACAATTTTTCTTTTGCAATAAACCTAATATGCAGTATATAAGCACTTTAAGTTACAACAATATTATGAATACGATAAAATATTATTTGAATGCTGTTTTACATTAAAAGGGAATAATATGTTTTAATATTTACATGATAGGTAAATTATTATTGTATTCACTATACCTACCTAGGTTAATAAAAACCAATCGATGAAATAATGAGATATACCACCTTTAAGTAGGTATATAAAAATTTGTAAAATTGTATTTAATTATTTATTAATTATTAGTCTACTGTCTGATTTCTAAAGAACCTACATTTGTACATCAAAATATACAATATAGCTATACACATATTTTAATTAAATTACTACGCAAGAAGGATTAAAGAATATTAAGCTTTAAATAACGTAAAATTATTTGCGATAATTCGAATACATCAATTATTGATAATTATTTATTAAATTAAAACACTTTAGTATTTTTCACCTTGTTATTAAATGCAATTAAAATGGTAAGTATTAAAGAAAATTAAAGGGTTTTAAAATAATAATAATTATCATGAAAAAAATTATCTTCATCGTTAAAGTTATCCGCTTAAGAGTGTGATGAGGATGCTTGTAAATACACACAGTTGGTAGCGAGGAATATTATATTCACATTATAACAATATTATACTCAAACTCAATTATAAAATACCTATGGTTTATTGCAAAGAAATCATTAAATTATATTAATAAAGTATTAAACAACATATTTGTAGGAAAATGTGGTGAGTTTTCTTCTTTTATTCGAAGAAAGTATTTTATAAAAAATGGTTGAGAATGTTTTTCATTAAATTCTGATGAAAAATAAAGAAATATAGTCTGTACTTTTTTATACTTAAAGGGCTTCAAAAGAAAACTTTGTATTTTTTATTTTTTTGCAAAATATTTAATATACTGATATTAACAACTTAATTTAATACGTATTTTAATAATGTAATAATTTATTACACACCTAAGCCATAATATGTCATACTATGTTGCTTTTTAGAAATATTTTTAAAAATGAGAAATAAGATACCTATATTAAATTATAGGTATAATTATTGCTGTAAAGTGTTCGGACTGATCTTTATTAATAACTTATTTAATTCAAATATTAGGTACTCAGTTACTTAGTGGAAAGTTTGAAACCATATAACCTACATAATTTATATCACCAATACATTTCACTTTAATGTCCATATTATGTATATATATTATGTTACTATAGTAGTGTATAGGTACGCATTATAGGTTAAAAATAAAGCAAAAACATTATTATTACTGAAATATGAGCAAATTAAAATACAAAGACTTTACATAGACAATATATCCTGAAAAATTAACAATCAGTGAATTCCTTTATTATAAATAAACAATCTGAAAGTACCTACATGACACATAAATAAATTAGACTTATAGAATATTATGTATGAAACCATACACTTTAAGATTAATTTAATTATGTTTTACAATTTATAAGCATAATTTTTTAAAAATATTATATATTTTTTGATGGTTAAAATTTTCAAAACCAACAAAACCCTGATAACAGAAGATTGTAGGCCACTAAAAACCAATATAGATTGGTGTAATAGGTAATCCTGAATTTATTGTGGTTATTTCTTAATACTATTATTTAGTAAACACTGATATTTTAATGTTTTATAGTTACTTTGTATATAAATTATGTTATATAGAAATTTGAATGTAGTATTATTATTTGATGTTAGTGTATAATAAGTATAAAAATATTAAAAAAAGATATATACAGATGTATACAGATTACAGACGGTTTTAAAATTTTAAATAAAATTCTATTATTGGAAAATCAGATTGAGAAAAAGATGACGTTTGGTTTTTTTTAAATTTAGTTTTTTGTTTAGTTATTCAAATTAAAAATTACAATAATATTTATGAGACTAAAATTTAAACAATTATTCATTTTATTCTAACCATATTCTGAGCAACTGCAGTTTTATTATAACATAGCAATATGGTGTATACAGTATAGTAGGTATATAACATATAGTCTGAATTTTAGTTTCTGATCATATATCTTACTATTATAATTTATAATCATTGTTCATGGGTTTATTGTTTATATTCAGCTTTAAGTTATTATTGAACATTTGATTTAGAAATAAAATTAACTTAATTGTCGTAATTGATTAAGACAATAGTAAAATAAATAAACTAGATGGATATAGACTCTTGTTTTCTGTGTAGTCACAATTCACAACTGATACACGGAAATGACGATAGTATTACTATTAGTATCTCTATAGGATATAGACCCATCTATGTAAATTTTAAAGTTATCCATTTAACGTAAGAGTAAGACACTCGTTATTTCAGAAAATACAAAAGTTTTTAAAAATATTTCTTTTGCACAATTTTAAGCCGTTTCTTAAACATTTTTGGAAGGAAATTATATTAAACATAATTTTTTACTACTTTTATCGATATAATTTTTTAAGTTTTTCATTCTTTTTAATCAAAACGTAGGTATATTTTTAATTTTATATTCTGAAGCAAAATATTATTTGGGGTATAACAATCTATTAATATCAAATTTCGGACAAAGAGCTTATTAGTTGGGTTTAAGTGCCGCCGTATAACTGTATAAGTATTTAAAGTTTGGATTAGCCAACTAGTGAACCAACATTTTGCGAGATATCTTATAGTAGGTAGGTATTGTATCTTCACACCACTATAAATTCTTATAAGTTATAACCCATAAGTCATAAACTATTCATTCAAAATTCGATTTTCGTATATTGAGGTAGGTCGTAGCCACTCGTAGGTACTTAAAAAATGATAATACTTTGGAATAAGCGATTTGGTACGCCGTCATAAAAATATTTTTTTTTAGAAAAATTTTGTTTTTTACGACTTAAAATTATGAAACAAAAGTTATTCTCAAAAACATTAATAGTTTTTGAATCAATGATGAGTGTCTAACGTTCAATTGATCATCTAGTATATAGGTATAGACCAATTTTAACTTTTAGAATACAATTTTTCTTAAACATTAGTTCATGAACAACAATAAGACATTTATTTGTGTTTGTATTAATTATTCTATTATAATTGATATACTTAAATACTTAATACTATATTATATTATACTGACGTCTGACTTATAATAATTAACGACATAGGCACATCATATTATTATATATTACTTATATTTACATATTTATTTTGTGCACTGAATTAATCATATTAATTTACTATCGAAATGTTTGTTTTGCAGATTATGCAGAGTACTGATGTCTGATAAAGTGATATATGTACATAACAGAGTACATAATATATGTTTAAAGTAGATACCTACTACCTAGGTATACGACAATACTGGCGTCTGGCATGTGTATAGAGACGATGAAAACATGTTTTATTCTCTACCGAAAACTATGGGTATCAGTATAGCGAATTGCGATTAACGTATTATATATAACATAATAAAACTATTGACGTATTTAAATACGACAAGCAGAATTACGTTTTGTTCTTTATCATAAATCGTCATAACACTAAAAACCGAGACTCAACAATATAATAGTGACAACGATAAAGAGTTTACTTTCAGACGGCCTTCAAAATCAATTTATGTGTTCAGTCGTAAAAACCAAAATAAATTATTATGTTATTTTGTTGAACAATTCGTAAACCGTTTAATTTAAATATTATATTATTGTACCATGTTAACTGTTAAGTCATAACTCATAATAATTTTAATACTTTAAAATATTTCAGCTGAACCTAAACATTGAGTATAATTAAATAATCTGAATGATGTATAATTAATAATTATGAATAAAATAATTTGTAGATTATACACTATATATCTGTTAATTATATAAATGTATAACGTACGTTTTAATATAATATGTATTTTGTTATAATTAAAACCCAAATAT
>NC_042495.1:47823650-47867494 GCF_005508785.2 Acyrthosiphon pisum | reverse complement strand
AGTCATACAGTAGTATAGTTTTTTTTAAGGGGCCTCGCTAGTCGGTACTGCCGTCAATTTTAGCTGAAAAGACATAAAGTATTGACAACATTAAAGTTAGTTAACGTTGTCCGATTTTGATTCTGGAAAAAAAATTAAACTCACCAGACAATTGTCTAAAGGTCCTACGAAGCACTTTGTAAAAACAAAATCTTATATTATTGTGAACTATAATTGAAAACTTGAAAATATCAACTTTTTCGAATCATAGTTAAAATTAAAATTAATATTAAAAACGGAAAATGTTTCGTACGATCTACAGACATTTTTCTGCTGAATTCAAATATTTTTTCAGAATCAAAATCAGACGTTACTAAATTTAATTTTGTCAAAACAAATGTATGTTTTTGTAAAATACGTGTAGTGAAATTGATATATGTATAGTTGTCAAATTATTGACTTGTGTATGCGCGTACGAGAGAAGATTCCCGCATTTAATTTCACTCACACTAATAATCATTTACAACTAACACATAGATCCCGGGCGGCTATGACAAGATTAGAAATTGTCTAAATGTTGCCCCTTAAGTAATGACCGTAACGAGGCCCCTTAAATTAGTTAAGTTGTATTATGAATCAAATACAACGTCCGTAATAAAAGTTTCATCTGACATTGGACGGTGCCTGGGCAAAACGGAATAAGTCCATTTTTACTATTTTTTTTTTCTATTCAATATTCTTGTAGATTATTATAATTCACATCAATTGGCATAAAAAAATTAAATAAATTGTAGGTTCATTTTTTTTATAAAACCTATGAGAAAAAAGGAAAAATTATCAGTCATTGTACAAATCGTAGACAGTTTTTTTAGCTTTCTCAAAACAGTGTTTTTGTACTTATTCCCTTTTGCCCGGGGACTGTCCCATTGTATTTCTATAATAATTTATTATACTTATAATATAATATTCTACATAATATGGTTTTAATATTAGTTTAATTTTATATGCTCTAAAACAATTATAAAAAACATTTAAAAATTGAAATTATTATAATAATATGAGGAATGAAATAGTATATTATAATAATCAACGAAAATTCTGTAATCCACTGTTATGGAATGGTCTGCAGTTTGAGAATGTGATTGTTGGTTTGGCAGCTATCCAACGACTAAAAAGATAGAACGTTATGGTTTGTTTAGGAGTCTAAAATGACTGAATTGACAATGTTTAATGGTACTTATTGAACATTTTTTTTTCTCTAAATCGGAAAAATAAATTACCATGTGTGAGAAATTGTATCTGTTTATTGATGTGGGTATGTGAACACACAATATACAATGTGTAATGTAACCTATGTCCTATTACAGTATTACCTACACAATTAAAACTCATTACACATTTATAAATTTAAAGTGAGAAATTATTTCTAATTATGTTTGTAAAAAATAGTCAGTGTTTCATAAAAGTTAAAAATCAATACATTTTGTAAACGAAGATATTTAATTATTTGCAACAATTGTATATTATTATTATATATTAACATTTTTATATTAATCTGTGTAAATATAATATAATATAATATATGTCTACAAAATACATTCTAAGTGTGAATTAGATCCATACAAATGTAAAAGAGTTATACCTCTTAGTATTTAGTATTCCAATTACTTATATTTTTTTCTTACTCTTCACAGATTTCTAAGGTTGTTTTGGAGCATAAAATGCACAACAACCAGAAAATGTTGACTTCATTATTAATACTTATTGAATACAAAGTACAAACATTCCACGCAAAAATTTTTATTTTTATTTAAGAAAGCCAAACGATTGACATTTTCATTTACTGCGAGTATAGAAATATATTAAGTATTAACTAGGTGGGTACTTATTTAATATTTTGCGAGTGTATTTTAATCTAAACCCATTTAAAAATCAGCCGCAGTAAATTCATTCCTGGAACACGTTGTATACACTTTGGCGAACAGATGTCGGAGGTAAATTAAATTTTACGACCGGATCGACAAAAAATATGACGTAAATAGCAATAGCTTAAAACAAATTTTGTCACTCTGAACCTCGGTCAAAATCTGATGGTTGCTGAGCTTGAACATAATATATAGCATATAGCATACAAATAATAACATATAATATACATATAATTATATAGCACAAAATCTAATTTTAATACAGAAATGAGTTTATAATATTTGAATTAGCAGTATATTAATTTCGGAATAGAAATACATGTTTGGCATAAAAATTATAATGTAACTTATTATACATTATAACATTTAGATATTTAGAAACTTATTATAGCATAGTCTAATAACTATGACTGTAATAATTAATAGAAATACATTTTTTTTATGGCTAGTTTTCGAAATTAATTAAGTTCTAATTTATTTTCTTATAATACATTTGAATTAAAAATAAAACTAATTATATTGTATATTATATGTATATTTAAATATGTTTCACATGGTAAAGATGAGTTAATTTATTTTCAGAAAATTTAAATTCGTGCAACAATTTTAGGAATCACTTTTATTTTAGTACCAAAACATGCGAGCAACTATTTTTGTACGACTGGTCCAATTAAAATTCATCAGATTAATGTAGCATAACAACATTTCAGCACAATATGTTCCTTGTAGACTATATGATGTGCACAATACAAAATTATGTGTTTTTATTTTTACTGGCCAGTTGTAGTGACGATATTTTTTATTATAATTATAATATAATATGTACTAGTATAATAATAATGTATTGTTGCCTGAACAATAATAAACATATTATATGTATTTTAGCTGTATTATAAATATTATAATGATTCAGTATAATACGCGTGTTCAATGTTAAAAGAAAACAATTTATAAAATAAACAATTTGGTAGGCTTGAGTGACCATAATATTATGTCCTGTTTAAAACCAGTTTGTAACTTTTTAGAGCACCATGTCACGCTGTCCCATCAAACTTCAAACGGGTCGTTTTTTGTCCCATTTATAGAAGATAGTACTATCACAGACTATATTATGAAAAATTAAAAATGTATGAAATATAGTTTGAGGTACTATTGATCCCGTTATCTATACACAATTAAATAAATGTATGTAAAAAAAATGCTGTACAAAAAAAATCAAATATAAAACATTCTTGTTTATTCTTATAATAGAACATAAAATTAATAGTTATATTTTTCGTGGAATGCCTGTCGAATGCGAACAATATTGTCAGTGATAAATATGAGACAAATCGTATATTTCAGTGACGCAAAGTGTATAATATTATTAATATAATATGAACCCACACGAACAACAACCTGTCAATAATACAATTCTATGTAACAATTCGTATTTCCAAAATATCTATAAATCTATATATAAGTATTTTTATTTAAAATTTAGCGAACATTTTTTGTCTTGGTTTTTTCTAATAACATTATATGGTTGTCCCAATCACTTATTACATTAAAAATAAAATAAATTTGGTATAGGTGGTAGTGGTTACCTTAACAATTTCACAACTGTCTACTACGTTATAAGTTCACAAATAATATAAAATATATATTGCAACATTTTTGGCTACACATTTTTAAATACAATATTCATAGAAAAAATATGTTGTTACAAATATTATAATTAATGAATTATTTAACTTATAAAAAAAATTAATTATAATGACATAATATGATCATGATCACAACACTTTAAATATAATTTATTTTTAATAGTAAAATTACAATCGATTTCTGTAGACACCTACATAATATTTAGTATAATTAGGAAAGCTGAAGCAATTCGTATATACGTTAGTGTAAATGTCAGATTTACCCAATATTGTACTAGCTGGTGTTATCTGTTTGTTTCATGTATTCTGGTAATCCAATTGCTTATTAGCAAAAAGTAATTACTATTTAGATTATAGCTATTCAGTTACAGTAGGTACGGTGTACAGTATAATACATTACACGTCATACACATCACATACCTACAACACACATGCGATCTGCAGATTTAATTAACATTTTGGTCTTTAGAGGGAATACTACCATCAATATATTATTTTAATTTCTATAATACTTATTTTTCTGTTATTAATTTATGTCTGATTCAACCTTTAATTAAACATTAAAATCCGATTTTATTACTTGAATATTGTTGTTATAAGATAATTTACACGGGAAATAGCTTTAATAGAGTCTACAAAGAGTACCTATACTATAGTGTCTCATACTCCCATACGGTCTTCCTTTAGTAGGTACGTACATTTTTAATGCATGATATTAATATCACTTTACTGTGATTTTTTCCACATACCTATTGGTACAAACGTGATAATTTCAACGTACTTGACAATTTCGCATATTATTATAAATATTATCATTAAAAGTTAAACTTAAAATTCTAATCCTTAGACTGTAATTATTTTCATACGGATACCTAACCTACGGCAGATTAAAACGTGAAAAATATTTATAATTGCATACTAATATATCATAGCCAATAGCCAATAACGTAATATAATATTGAACTCATTTAATTATGTTGTACTCAAGAGTCAAGATAACAAGCTTTAGATTTTTAAATTTATTATAGGTACCTATTATACCTTCGTATCATTAAATTCATATATAATATGAGAAATAAAGATTTTTTGATTAAATATTCAATGACAACATGAACATTATTGATTCTCAAAGTCAACGATATTTCTGATTGGGTATTGTTTTATTTAGTATATTATGTTCTTTTTTTTACAACTAGTGCAGATACTAAAAAATAACTAATTGTGAAAGATGAACGTGAAGGGACAATTTAAAGTGAAAAAAAACAATAAAGAGATGATCGAAAATGTTTTAGCCATTTTAATATGTGAACATACCTAATGAACAAGTAAAAAAAATAAATCTAAATGAATGATAATAGCCGCAGGTCACAACTTTAACAGTAAATATATGGTTGCAAATGTTTCAATGTATTTTATTTAGGTATTATTATGTTATGCGGTATATTTTGTATTATTTCCACGCGAATTTCAGAATAACACAAGTATATAAGGGAAGTATTATATCGTATATAATTATATTATTATTTATGACTTACAGTTCTAAATTTAAACTAATCGGGGTAATTTTGTTTGGCGCATATTAAAACAAAATTTAGCACTTCAGCTACGATTGTGAACAACAAAATATTATAATATAAAATTATAATAATACAAATACATATTATCGTAATGCATCCGGTCGTTTAATATTTAAATGCAAGACACGAACATCCCAATCATGCAGAGCAATAATGTAATAATTATAATAGTATTGATTATTATTATTATTATTATTATTATTATTATTATTATTATAAGCATTATATCTATGTATAAATTATTATGTCAATTATTTTTGTATTTATGCAAAGACGACAGTTTATTATAATATTTTATGACTTATGCTATTATACGTATCTATAATAATATTTATACTCTGGTCGACAGTTATTGACGTTTCATTAAATTTATAAGATTATGTTTTTTAACATAATTATGTTTTTCGGCTGGATACACGTTTTTTGTTTCTATCCGATTTTTCGAAAGGTTTTCGTTGTCACGGTTACTCAATACTTATTAACAAAAACACATATTTTATGATTTATAGAATTTCCTTGCAGAGGAAAAATATCAAGTAACGTGCTATGGTTTCAATACAGTTTGTCTGCACATATAAATATTGCTCTATTTATTGGAACTGCAGACTTCGTGTTTTGTATACTATATGATCTGTAAAAGGTGTTGGTCCATTAAATTATGATATTATGTAGTATTCTAATTTCTGATATTGAAGAATTATTAGATACATTACAGTGCTATTGCTGAACCGTATTTCATCAAAATGTTGTTTTTAAATTGAAAATGAATACAATTATATACTATGCATGTATTTAAGTTTATAAGTACCTAGATATAATAAAATATCATGTTTTATAAAGTGCTATTGATTTTGAAGAATTCGATTTTAAAATGAATTCTGAATTTGAATGCATGATATTATAAGTACCTAATAAGTATATAGTAATAACTAATAAGTAGGTATTATTAATATATAATGTTTAACAAAAAAGATTTTATTTTTTATTGTATTATATCATTTTGAGAAAAAATCTATAAACATATAGGTACTTTAAAATGCTTAACTTCAAATTTAAATACTATACAAATCGTTTATACTTACGCAAAATAATAAAAATGGTTTCGTATATTAGTGCCACGTATCAAAAACGAAAATCGGTTTAAAAACAGCATTCATACTCTTATACTTATTTCTTGGTTTCTATCATATTCTTATTCTTATAGTAGTTATAGTAGTTAATACCATAATCCGTTGACAATAGTATAAAAATTCATTCGTTATTCCAAGCTTAAATAATATTGTCAAATTGGCCAATGCCCAATTGAAAGAAATTTAATTTTTAAACCCGCACACTCACATTAGACAAAATTCAACAGTTTGTATACGTAAACAAATTTAGTTATTAGAGTGCAAATAATAATATCAAACAATATAGAAATAATATATAAATAATATACCAATCTTTGAACTTATATTATCTATTTTTTTTTTTAAATACAAATACACGAAGAAAAACATTATTAGTTATTTTATGCAAATATAATATTAAGTATAATATAATATTTGTACTTTGCGATCAACGATTCGAGGTATTGAACGGTTAATCTAAAAAAAAATATTTTTTTTATAAATATATGGTAATACAGTAACCTATATATTTTCATGTTTTTTCAGACAATATGTTTTACATATCGGTTATCAATAAAACATTACAAATCATGATGTAGACTAGTACTTTCTTTGAATGCTTAGGTCTAAAACTAGGTGTTGTTTTAGTTGACTTATTAAAACATAATTAATTATTTGAACGATAAATTGTTTGTTTTAAATTACAAGCAATAATCAGGAAAGAGAACCTTTGGCACAAAGGTTATACTTACACCTAAAGAAGTTTATTTGTGTGTAATAACTTATAATAATATGCACAATATAGGTGTATTTTTACGATTGAACCGTATACTTAAATTCTGAATAGGTTAGGTTAGATATTGCAATAAACTTTTATTATGTTTATATTAGGTATGTTTAATGTTTATAGATAATAAAATGTACTTTGTCTTTGATCAACTATATGAAAAAATTGTTTACCCGGAACAATAATTTTTAAATCATACTTTAATTGGTACCCTACTTTAATTTCTTAAGTTCATACATTGTATATTGTAATATATCATACTTATATATGCTAGGTAACGGAAATGTGCAGTTTGCAGTATATGCAGTAGGCAGTATATATGTAGTATGCACATTGCTATTATACACAATTATAAAGCAATGGTCAAAATATTGATTAAATCAAGCCATTATTGTTTGAAACAAAATGGTGAAAATGGTAAGTAATAAAATGAAAATAACTACCTATCTACAATATTATTCGTAAATAACATATTACACTGTATATAACATCATTAACGTACATATACATTGTAAATTAAACAATAAAATAGTGCGTAAAATTTATTATTCGAGAAAGTTATTCTAATAGTTCGTTGGATATTATTAAACTTATATCAAGACCAGTTGACGTCGATGCTAATGTGCTTTAAGAGTTTTGGAAACAATGCCACGAAAATAAAACGTGACCAAAAATAAAAAAACCATACTTAAGTCTCAGACGTAAATATTGGAAATTCGGAATCCCAAGTGTTAACTATTATAATATAAACATGGTCAAAGGTTGGTAAGTTGCGTTTAGACAAAAAAAATCCAAAAGGGGCAAAGTATACTTCCCTCTCTAATTAGTTGAGCCTCTAAAAGTGGTTCTTCAAATCGATTTGTTACACGTTCAAAGTTCAAACTATATAAGTTATATGATATTATATTTTAATTAAATATATATATTTAAAAACAATAGTAGGTAAGCAAATTTATTTCGGAACTATAAGCCATTAGCTTTGGTAAATTTTAAATAAAACTAATAAAGTTAATAATAGATAATATCAATAATAATTCTTTGGTTAATTGTATGAGAATATCAGAATAAACGATAAAATAATTTTTCGTATTAAATTATATAAGCCACTTGAAAGTTAAATATTATAAAATATAGTTTTACATTTTAAAGAAATGTTTTCAATGTAAGGTTGGGATTATACTTTTTTTTTATTTCCTATTTTGTCTAAAACCGTTTTGTTTTATTTTTTTTAACAAGCCTTTTCTGGAGTATAAATCTGGATATCAATAACGTGTTTAAATGTTATTATGTTGTAGTCATTACCTAATACTTACAGCACAGTAACTAAAATATGTCATTTAGTCTTTAGCTACAATAACCGATCTGCGTCTAGCCAGCTGCTGAAGCATACGTAAACCATCGCCTGTTGAATATTATACTACCTGCTGAAGTCTAAAGTATAATATAAATATTTATTATCTACATATTTTTAAAAGAGGATGCCACCTAAAAACTACTACGTACCATAGAATGTAGAAGTAGGTATCAAACTTGTATGATAAAATGACCAAAATATTCCCAATAATATGTTCAATGAATGAATATTGGTGTGTAGTATAATTATGATAGGTCAATACATACAATGTCCACTATAAAAATATATATTATGTAAATCGTTAAAATAAAATAAAACACATCTCATGAAAAATGATTAAAATAATATTAATTACAAATATTAATTCTTTGTATGGTGGAGAGTTTTAATTTTGATTTATCTTAAATTCTTACAGAAAATATGCTGTAAATGTATTAAACACGTCCTAAATACGCTGAAGAAATTCCAATAGGTACGCCTTAAAAATATACATCAAAACAGACAAAATACAATATGTCAATATACCTACTTGTTGTGTATACGTATTGGTATAACAAACTATAGGCAATTTTTTAACGACCATTAGAAATTGTGTGGAAGCATATCTGCAGCGACCATCGAATTTACCGGGTGCGGCGTAAGTCTGTCAAGCGTATGCAAAAGCACGCTCGTGCGCCGCCTTGGAGAACGGGTATCAATGTGGGGGGGATCGAATTTAAAAGGGCCCGAAGTCGCTGGGTCATAATGATTTTGGTTTTGTTCTCCGAAACGCGAGGCTATGGAATATTTTTCGGCGCAAATCACCAAACGAAGAGAGCGCCTGAAAACATAATAATAATAATATAACGACACGATAGAAGGTCGGTGAATTGGGGGTTGGGTGGGGTTGTTGGAGGGGTTTAGAAAGGGTAGTTGGAAAGGGTGGTGGTGGCTGTCGTCTCGTCACACGCACTCGATATGCGTCGAGAGGGTGGCCGGCGGCGTATTCGTGGTCGGTGGTGTTGGCGGAAGGGCGAGGGAGTTTGCAGACGTCGGCGGCGGAAGCGGCGGCAGACAGGTTAGTGACCCGTCTCCATGGCGATTTGCGCGCGCGTAAAACTACACTGGCAGTGTGTTTGTGTGTTTGTTTGTGTGCAAGTCTTCCGCGGAGAGACCGAAAATGTTCGACAGACTGTATTATTATTATTATTATACTACCGCCGTGTGTAAGAAGTAGTACCAACCGTCGTCGTCGCCGTCGCCGTCTTGAATGCCCGCCGCCGCCCGGCCCGGACCTATGCCAATAGACCAAATGTTGACCTTACTACAGCTACGCTCAGCCGCCGACGCCGCCGCCGACGCTGTAGACGTCTACGACCGTCATGTATTTCGAGCATTATTACACCAATATGATACAACATAAATTTATAAACTTTCTAACTTTGAAAAAAAGTACCTATTATTGCAATTTTTATTTCAGTAAATATAATAATTGCTACAGCATCTAAAAATAAAATAATAACACTTTAGTAGGTGTTTGATTATTATATAATATACTAGCTGATTAGCCGGCGTGGCAAAAAATTCTGATTGTTCAACTCCTATTAGGTGTAATACGCTGTGGAACCAATGCCATTTTAAGTGTAAATGATATTGTTATTCCAACCAGCAAAAAATCGCGGACCCCGTGTGGTTTTTACGTACCTAAGTGTATAATAATTATACACTTAGGTTAAATTATTTAACTCTAAAGGATCAAAGTTATACAAAGTTTGTCGTTTTTACTTGATTCAACCTATGGCGGATTAACACAATCAATGAATACAAAATCCTAACCTAACCGTACTAAAATTCGATGAATAAAAAAAAAACCAAACATCCGTATGTATAATCCGTACTCCGTAGACTATATTATATATAGATTATAGATAGATAGATTGAATATACCATACTATAATCTACATTTGTAAGCACAATCTTGGGGGAAGGTGATCAGCGAGTCAAGAAGTATAAGGCAAATTGCCTATTTTATTATTATATCGATGGTTTAAAGGTACAACCCGGTTTAATGGTTCAACTGTTGTACCTAAATATTACCACAATTCATAAAAACAAAATTTTACACGAGACAATCAAAACATAATCGTTTTTATCTAGTAAGTATAAGTATTATTTTTTCCATGATAATCAAATACATAAATCAATATAATCTTTAAGTATTGAGTTGGAAATTATTACGAAACTTCCTTTATTTATGACCTTGCCGAGAATTACAACATTTGATCACCTATAAACACAATTAAAACATTTTAAATTTATTATTTATTATTATAGTGATGGCCACGATTTGTATTTGGGTAACTACTGTAATTGGTGTAATCTTAGATCGCGATCAGAATATAGTGTGTATAACATGAGGGAAAGAAAATTGTAAGAAATTAAATATGTCATGGAAGCCGCATTTTTTACCAAAGTAAGGATTACGATTTACAACTGCAGTCAGCTGTCGTGGCTGTGGCTTTTTAAATGCTAATCATCAAATTATTATTGTAATTATAATGTTTTAACCATAAATTCGTTCAAATAAAATACAATTATAATATTATATTATTATTATATGCATGTACCACCGCCCATATCGTTTAGCCTTAACCTTCTATTAACACACGTGCCTACCTTATATATATATATTTATATGATAATACCTATGGGTAAATAATATTATAATATTATTAATTAGTATTACAAAAATATAGATTGAATATGTAGTATATATTGTATACCCATATGATATTGTGCTATTTTAATATGCACAACAAGTGCACTACTTTCAAATTAACAACTATTAGCATAATATATAGGCATATAATATTATAATATTAAAATGTCGTAAGAAAGTCGGACGATCAAATCAAGGCAAATCGCTGTGCTGGCAGTATAGTGTATATTCGCTTTGGTGAATAATAATTATAATATGTATATTTTTATTCTCTCCGCCGAACTAACGGGTTTTAAGCTTTTGGTAGGAATTTATTACGTAGGTATACGCATACAATTATAATTATTGGTGTAGGTCAGTTACGATGTGTACGTATTTATATTGCACTGTAGGTACATAATATATACATATTATCATACCCGGTATACGCGCGTTTATATAACTTATGCATAAAATTGAAATTGGCGTAGGTCAGTTTCGAATGTTTCCATGTGTTTATGTATTGCGTTATTATACCTGTCCGATGCATAGGTATTATAAATTTGCGAATAAAATAAAATAAAATTGTTCGGGTTGGTGTAGGTCAGTTTCGAAATGTTTTTAAATTGTAATAGGTATACGCGTGTTGTGTGTAGGTATATTATATTATTATAGTATAGTATTGAACTGATGCGTACAAATGTACAATTATTAACATTGGTGTAGGTCAGTTTCAGATACGCTTATAGTGCATACTACGCTTTATATTTTATACATAATAATTATTAATTACATGCAGGTATATCCGATTCCGAACAAACCGCAATAAGTATATGTATTATGTATAGAGATACTAACTGTATGCTCGTTAGACCGTTTTAATTGTGTGTGCGTGCAGTCCGTAGGTACACAAATATGACTATTATTGTACTTTTTAAAGCTCACATTTTTTCCACGTGAGTTTTGAAAATTCAGACTGTCAGGTTGTACAAAAAAAAAAAAAAGAAATAACAATAATAAACATATAAACTTTTCAAAATTGGTAACAGAATTGGTGTAAATGTTAACCACTAGTCGACGTTACTTCAATATTAAAAGACACATAACTAAAGATGCATAAAGTGCATAACTAAACATGATTTAAATATTTAATACTATATTTGAATAGCCTGAAATAAGTAAAATACCCCAAATTAGAATATCAAAATAAAATAAAATAATATAGTTTCATGTTTGTGGATTGTACTAAAATTAGGTACATAAAATATTAAAAACTAAAAAATTATCTGGTGAGGTTAAATGTTGAATTTTAAAATTAAAATAAAAACTATGAATCACCATATTGTTCCTAAATATTTCGAAATATTGTTTCTGTTACTTGTTTACTATAAAGTATAAATTATTTAATTTATTAAAATTATATTTAACCTTCAAAATGTTATTCGTCGGCTTAAAAAAAATCGTAATTATCAACGTCATAGTTTATGTTGTATGTATTCACTATAGATAAACGTTGAAAAAAAACAAATCTTGTAATCTTTATATATGGTTAAAAAAAAATCGAATAATTGCTCAACATAAATGTCCCAGACAAAGAATTTAGAACTAAATACGAATAAAATACTATACCAGATACCTAATAGGTAAGTATATACATTTTATATATATTATATATATATTTCAAATTTTGATAGACTTGATTGAAAAACCGGTAATTAGTTGTCGTACTGGATCATTCGCAGAACACGCAGTCATGCGAGTGGTAAGTCACTTAAATGTTCAGGCAATTTATGGAAACCAAACGGAGAGGTACACGAACAGCTTAAGGTCATTCATTGTCAAAGATGTTTAATTTAAATGTTTTATTTGGTTTTTAATAAAATTACAACTAAAATGTATGAATAGTTTTTGTATATATATTATTGCTGCCAAAGTAAGAAAACATTAGAAGACGTGTACAATGTACATAGGGAGGGGCAAAACACATAAAAGCTTCATGCATTCTTCTATTTGAAATACAAACTACAAAATATAAGTACCTATGTATTCGAAAAATACTGCAAAATACAAAACATTATAATATAAATAATTCTGATGATAGGTATAATTTAAGAACTAAAGAATAAGTGATACAGTATTTGAAAAACTTATATTTTTAAAAGTAAAATATTACATTAACCACGAATTTAAAAAATATTATCGCTTTTAAAAATATAAGTTTTTATAATACTCTGTAGGTATCTCTCAATCTCGCTCGACTTGGACATTGAATAATTCGTGCGTAAGAAATTAACTCCTCTACTAATGCTAAAGAACTATTATTTAATAAATAACTATCAAATCTTAGGGTATAATAATCCAGACAAGAAATATTTTTATTTTTATCGTTTGAATACTTAATGAATTCAAATTAATTTTGAGATTGTGTACTGTGTAGTAATATTCTTTTGGGAATTGGTGTACGCCTGTTTGTTGGTGGTTGGCAAAATATATGTATTTTTGTCTTCTTCAGTTGTCGTAGATATATTTTCAAATCCGTATTAATATAGGTATTTCATGGCACGTATACATTACCACAATATATTTAGTTTACCTATTGCTATATATTGACCAATGCCGGCCAGTTCGGGTTGTCTGCGAGAGATAATAATACTTTAGAGATAAGAGCGCGACGTATACATTTGCGACTATACGTACGTACCTAAGTCGTATATTATACTTATATACCTACCATAATAATCACATCGTCGCTGGGCAAACATTTGGTAATCAGTTATTATTTATTTGGAATTTTGAGTATTTTAAAATTGCAAAATACATAATGTATTTCAAATAAATTTAATTGAAGTACTACCCATCCCTTCCTTTACCATATAGGCTATAGGTATTGTAAAATGTAAATATATAATGTATATATATACATTACATTAGTATGTAACATACTAATTTATAATTATCTATATTATTATATAAGTAAGTACCTAAAGAAGAATTTTATGGAATTAATAATAATTGATTTACTTATTTAATATGCTTTATACTGGCATCGATATTATTATTATGTGAATACCTAATAGTTATTAGTTATTACAAAACGTTATCCGTCTGTTTTATGTTCATATTATGCGTTATGTACTATTTGGCACGGATATTATTAAAATAGACAAATATCTAAGTCAAGGTTGTTTTGAAAAAACAGGTATTCAAATGTATGTATTTATTTCAACTTTTATACATATAGCATATATTATATTTCATCACTTCCGTTTGGCGTCAAGTCAGTAAATAAAAATATGGGGAAACATGTTTAATACATGTAAACCAAATGTACACAAATCAAATATATTAAAAACAAATTTTTAAAAGCAATATAATATTTCTATTCAAAACTAACGTAGAATACGAAATATTTATAAATTTTTTTGATCAGTATCCATATTTAAAAATAGTCAATAGATGATATTTTTATACGTTTTTCTCCAAATTGTAAACGTACCAAGCTAAATTAGGGATTTATATTAAGTTAGGTAGCCATCTTAAATTTGTATTAATTTCAACCAGATTTGTTAGGTTATCATTTATTAGTTATCCATTATATAAGATATAAATATAATACATTGTTCCGACGTAATACAGTTTATGCACAATTTAATTTTCCAATTAATCGTTTGTTCCAATAAAAAATATGTAAGTATGTAAATAATATATTTATTACAATTTAAATAAACTAATTTGATAAATTAGAGGTAAGAATAAAATACACTTAAGAATTGTATACGTACTTGTAATTTAATTATATTATGTAAATAAAATGTATAAAATGTATAAAATGTATAATATATTAATTTTGATTTCGATCGATTTTATCCCATATTATAAAAGTTACCTATTTATAGATAATAATAGTAGTTCTAATTTAACTAAAATAACTATTTTTAATATAGGTAATGTCTTATTAAAATAAACACTATTAAAACTTTCGAATTTTGCAGCAGGAATAGTTTTACGAGACGTTGTCACGTGAAAGTCTAGGCTCCCGCGTCTCCTACGTTAACTGTATAGTCTGTAGTGTAAAAATTGAAAATGCTGGCTGTCACGAATTAACTGTTTATTCGTGATAACTGGTTACCTGACCCGGTTCAACTAAACGTATGTATGGTTGTCGAAGAGGAATCCATACAAAAAATAATAATAATAATAAATAATATATAGTAATGATAATAAAAATCAAAAGGTAGGTTAGGTATAGGACCTAACCTAACCCGATACACGTATTATATTATTTTGCTAATCGATTTGAATGAAGTCAGGAGAATAATGAAGCAAGAACTTAGCTAAAACTATGGCGCTACTTATTGCCGCGAACACGCAGACGGGCATCACTGACCTACGACTACGCATGTGACGTAGAAACTACGCAAACAGCTAATCGTGTCGCGTTTGACAAAATGTCGTTTATTAATGTTTCTGGAAATGTTCCCTTTTGATGTTTGTTTTACTTTTTCCACCATTCACAATATTTAACCATACGAGAAAACCACTGTGACGGTAATGAAAACTTATATAACATTATGTTATGAACATTGAATAGTAATAATATAATATATAATAGACGGAGAGAAAAATATGAATTAACGAAATTAATTCAGCTTTTTTGTTTTTTTCACCGACTCTATGAAGTTCGTTGAACTTTTGATTAACATAGGTCAGTGATAATTTCAGTTTTTTTTTCATTTAGACCTGTCAGCGCTACAAACAGTACAAACACAACTATTTTTATCTTTGATGTGGAATGGGGGGGGGGATACCCAGTTGATTAAAAGGATGAACATTTTACGTAGTTACACACGCACACTTGGAGTTAAAATAAAATAGTATGACTACATATTTATATGGAGTAAATAATTTAATATTTTATAATGCGTGATACGGACATATCAATAACATATGCCTATCTATATGGGCTATTATATGCCTAAAGTACAATAATATGTAAAACTATTATTTTAATTCTTTTATTTGTTAGTATATGACTATAATTTTGGCAAACCAAACAAAATTCATCTAAACATAATATTAAGATGATTGATAATTTTTTTTTCTTTTGATTTTTTGAGGAAGTTTTCGTAAAGTGTATTTGAAACAAAAGTATATTTAGTTAATTAACTGATTTAATTTTTTACCATAAACGTGTTTACATGAATAGGCATAGAAAATTATATACTCGAGTAGAAATGTTTACACTTTAATAACATTGTACAAACCGTATTAACTTTAAGACGAGTACATATGTATTTCTAATTATGTTTAGCGTATCTAATGGTGATAGGTTTAAAAAAACAATTACGGAAAATGGACCATGCCTCTTTATAACAATACTGTATATTAATTATTAAGTAAAAAAAAAAGGAAATTAAAAAATAATAATATTTAACAATAAGAAAAAAAATGAGAAAATCTCTTCAGTTTTAAATATAATTGATAAGAACAATGAGAACAATGAGAAAGGTAATTATTATTATGTAAATATACCTACCTACGTATTATATTAAAAGGGGTTGTTTGCCTCACAAGTCATTCCACAAATTAATTTTTAAAAAAGCTTTATAGTTCATTAATTTTGTAAAATAGGTACTCAACTTTTTCTTCAGCTCTGTATTTTATGAATACATTATCAAATTTAAATCATATATTGAATATGTATAGGTAGTAAATAGTCGTTTTAAGAAAATCATTGTTAATGGTTTATAAGACATTTAAAACTTTACAAGTTATTTAAAATTGACATTAATTTTTAATTTAATTTTAAAAAGGCATTATTTATAGCATTGTAAATTTTAATATAGTTTTAATAATTTTATTCAAATTCACAATACAATTGCACGAACAATAATATAGAAGAAAGCAAAACACCTAATTGAATAAAGTCACAACTCCCAATATTCTACTTTTTAAATAAATCATGTTAAGATAATAATTAACTGAGTTAAAGGATAAAAATAATTATATTATATACCATATACTTTAAATATAATATAATGAAATTATATGTAAATTATAGTACCTGAATAAATATAGAATTTATATAGAATTATTATCACAATTCTATAATTTAACAAATTTCATTAAATACCTCCTATACATTGTAAACATATTTTAATTACTTTAAAACTCTAGTTTATCAATAGTTTTTGCGATAATAATTACAATTTTATTGCACCATAAACACACTCATGGTAAATAATTATAATAAATAAATTATATTGTATTATTATAATATGAGTGGTTAGTTTATTAGAAATTGGTAACTTGTTTTTATAAACCTTGATTTTACTTATTTTTGTTAGGCTAGTACCTATTTCCAAGATACTATATTATGTCAGAAAACTAAAAGAGATAACTTCTTATGTAAGATTGAACAAGTTAAGAGATGCGACAATATAAATTGACAAAAAAAAATCGATTATATTATTAATTATAATTACATAATAAATCTAATATCAATATTACCGTATAATATTTAATTGTATATACATTTAATTACAGCAAATATATGACAAATATATCTGTATAATGTATATAAGTGTATGTAAATCATTCATATTATGGATTACGTATTGAAAATTATGAACGGAATATAAAAAAAAAAATAGGTAATATAATTTAATGAATCATGAAAAGATGATACTTTTTTTAACTTCAAGACTTTTTGTAAAATATCTTTAAACTTTAATAAGTGGGTATAGTATGTTTTAAAATATAATTTAAAGCCATTTATATAATCATATTGATATTACATCATATTTATGCAACCATAATATCATATTAATTAATGAGCACTATTTAAAGTGACTTCTGTTAATGATTAATATGATGAACAAAATATAATCTCGCTAAAGTAGTAAAGATTATAAAAACGACACAAGACGCAATTGACTTACAAGCCGATATTGATAATTTGCACAAGCATGGTGTAAATCACCTATATCTTTAAATATTAATAAATGAAAGTTTATGCGGTATTATTTAATACAAATTTCAATTCAATTTCAATATTATGTATCTGATTCTCAAATGGAACTCGTAAAAAGATCAATGAATAATTTTTGATACCAATTTAAATTTCACCTTACACTCAGAAATGATAAGAAATGATAATGCTAATGCGCAATTTAGGTTTGATGAAACGTACCTACTTGTGGCACTTTTTCGAACCCTCCCCCTATAAAAATACTTTAAAATTGCTACCTAGTTCGTTCTAACTTCGAATACTGTTCATTTGTCCGGTTAAATAATACATTAAAACAAAACAGTTTGTTAGAATCTGTCTATAATAACTTTTTACGATTCATCTCGTTCAAATTTAATGTAACCCTCCCACAGCATTTTAAACTGTCTTAATCTTATACCACTTAGAGACCGTCGTCGTTTACTGCTGCACTCGAAATATTTGCACAAATTATTAACTGGTACTACTGACTGCCAATGAATGTTGTCTTTGATTCTTTTTAGAATAAATAGTTCTCAATAATACTAGAAACTCCTAACCATCTTATCCAATTTTTTCTAACAAGAATTATTTTTAAATTTTTAAATTCCTCATTTAACCTTTTAATGAACGAAATTTAACACCTATACATTTATGACTATATTTAATATTGTTACCTAACACATTGTTAACTTAAACTTTGTTAATTGTTCAATCAAGTTAAATACTATTACAATTTTGTGATCTATATAATATAACTGTAAACTATATTCTGTAACACAACTTATTTTATGTAATAGGACACTTGTCCGTATATGTTAATTAAAATAAAAATAAAAATAATAATTTTCAGCTCAATAAAAAGTTAAAGAGTTAAATTAAAAAACAACACATCCATACTTCATACGTAGGTACCAAAATCGTATTGGGAAAGTTACCTATAGCCTTATTGTAATTTATAGTTAAGTTATTTATAGGTACACATTTATGTACGGATTTTAATTCAAGATCCAAGATAGTTATTTGTTAAAGTGTAATGACCTGCTATGAAAACTAAAGAAGAGTTCAACACCCAATTTATTTGCATTGAGTAAAATCAAAATATTTATCAACATAGGTCGATGTCTATTAGGTATGTAAATTGTTTTTGGTTTATTTGCTTTTTTTCATTATTACCTATTATACGCTAGATGAAATGACAATTGTTTTTTTCCAAGATATTCATTGATGGTTTTAAAATAACGCACGTTAGGTAACTGAAAAATATTGCCGTCTACAGAACAGTATAAATCATACTGTACAGTTAGTTGTATCGAAGAAGAATTTGAAATTACGGGTACCAATAATTTTATTAAAAGACTCAGCAAAGTATTTTAATTTTGGTATTCGGGGTCCAAAGGTTTTTGGCTGACAGTGGTTGTTAATTTTTTTATTTTTCACCATCAGTAAGAATTTGTGGCGCAACCCATTTGCGCCCGAACCCATTTATCGTAGCCCATTTGCGCCCCAAACCATAGCCCATATGTGCCCGATTCAGATCAGGTGAAAATCGTGCAACGTTGCCATTTATTGAGTATATTGGTATAAATATAAAATTTAAAATAATATTTGATCGTTTCCCATGCTAATCGAAACCAATATCCAAATCGATAAAGATAATAATATTTTGTCGTCAGTCGTGCTAATCGAAATTGTAAAATCCCAATCGATAAAGATTATATTATATGAAATGCATTTATCAGTTGTATATTGTATGTGTCAGTTGCATCAGCACATGAACAGTATTTTACGTAAAAATGAAACTATTTTAAATTTATAATTTAATGTAATATAAATAATATTTAGATATATTATATGTATACTGTGTAGTATTTATCATTATTTTGAAAATTATTACTTTTTTCTGATTTGTCTTAAACGATTTTAAACGATAGCTGACGGTAACGTTGCATGCAAAATGGGCGCATTTGGGCTATAAACCAGGGTGTTAGGTTTTTATTTTGGGCGCAAATGTCCATAACCCTCGGGGTGCAAATGGGCTACTCTGGGACGCAAATGGGATACAGCCAGAATTTGTAAAAACACACGTCAGTGCCATTAGCTGGTAACCTATATAACGTCCAAACCTAAATTGACCATACCGTATTGAATGTATTGAGCATACATATGTAAATGGACAATGGTACGAATATTTGTGAATCGTATATTCACATGTTATGTATAATATATATACAGTATACTATTTACCTACTACATATGTAGCTATGTAAGCGGCTATAATATACACATAATGCCACGCACAATATATTTATATATAATATTAATTATCTTGTTATTCAATATAGTTTTAATGTAGCAGTGAAGTCTTATTAGTTGTATGACATTTGAGATAATTTGGTCTTGGAAAACCGCGAAGCAGCCAAAGGCCTTATATTCTATGAGTATAATATATTAGGTATATAAACTATACCATACTATCATATAGATACACATATTATATTATGGATTTGAGTCAATATAGATTACATTGTGTGTACAATGCAGTATGATATGTATAAGGTATTTTATATATACTATATATACAAGACTTGCTATTTCTACACGAAACACGATACACCTGGCTACAACTGCATACATATTAAGTTAGGGTTTTGAAAATAATTCACACTCTGTGATGTAATTCTTCAAGATTCTTCATCGAGATTCCATACTCTTCTCATATTTTAATCGGATCGAATCTCGCGCCATCGTTATTCACTAAAATAAATTTTTCACAGAATGTTTCATGATTTTTTATACAATTTAATAATTATAACCTGTGGCGAAACAAATTTCTCTTTCTTTTTCAAACAAGTAGGTAACTTGCCTTACAAAGTGCAAATTAATTTAGATGATTTTTTTGGAAAATGTTGAATTACCTATCTAAATTTGAGTTATTAAACTTTATTTGCAAAGGATAATAGTGCTTCGTTATGGTTTTACATAAATAATCAAATAAATGTAATATTTAGTCTAGTACCTGTCTACTTATTATACTTTATATTTGTGTTTACAAATTATATAATAATTATTACTGTAATTTTCAAATCATCATAAATCACAATATCACATATCTTCTAAAGCTTATGTGATCCTTAGACCCAAGATCATAAAATTTAATAATTCAGAAAACAAATACCTATTTTAAGATAAACAATATAGGCACTATCCCATACAGCAATTTAATATTATTCAATATTATTATAACATTAAAATAACGAATTAATATTAGTATAACGTTATTATAATACTATTATAATATTATCATTACAAAATGCTGTCTGGGATTATAAGAGTGTTAAGTACAAAATATGTAAAGATTTAGTAGGAAATATTACCTATATACTTTTGAATATTAAGTATAAAATATCTAGGTTTATAGCTATTCCAAAAATTAAAAATGATTTTTTTTAGAGATTGAAATGGATTTGATAATATTATAATATAGTTAATACATACAACTTATTTTATTTAATAATAAATGATATTGTTATTTGTTGTACAACACAGTATTGTGTTTTAGTCACTATTTTATATTTATCGAAACGAAACATTTTTAGTATGATTGTACGATTTATACTTACCTATATAATATTATAATATATGAGTCAGGCAAATTCAATAAGTACCTATAGGTACTTAGGTAGTAGGTAATATTACAATAGGTTATAAATCAAATTAACTATAAAGTATTTTCTGCACTGCTGTATGCTGCAAGTGTATCCAACATTTCATACACACATTTCAACATTAATTGTCAAACTTCATATTATTAAAATATTACCTATATTTTTCCCACGTATATTTGATAAGTACGTCATCATTAAATGTATAGGTCTATCTACTGATCTAAACAGTAATATGGTGTATTAATAAACAATAATTTCAGAAAATATTTTATACAAAGGTGGAGGACTATCTGATTATCAAATTATTGTTTAATTTAGAATAATTTATGTTTGATATGTTAAAAATATAAATTCCAATACAAAAATATACAGACAAAAGTCACTGATATTTTGGATGTTTGTACTCGTACCTATAATCATATTTTGTTTATATCGTAATAATTTACAAAAATATTTTACGACCTATATCAACAATGAACAAACCAATCTATTTTATCTTATGAATTATGATATTCACGCGTTAAACTGTAATAGTTAATTTCATGAAATGTGCACGAAATTCGAATCTAACACATAAATAAACATAATGCAAATATGTAACGATCATTAGACACATTATTAATCGATTAAATGATTTAAATAATAACAATTGGTTTAAAACATACTATAAAACACTGTACAGATAATATTACACTATTATAAATTATAATATTATAGTAGGTTACATATATTCTATAAAATTGTATACCTAGTTAGTCGTTATCGTTAAAAAATGTGTTTATTTGATTTACAACACACTTCACTGTTGTTAGAATTTTTGTGAGGCTTGTTATAAAATATGTAAGCACTTGTTTAGCAAACCTCACTAGTATCTATAGCGAAAACATGACGTTTCCGTCAAGATAAAATAATATTATTTAGAAATGATTTAGTTTTAAAAATAAACTACCTGCCTAGGTATATCATATTATCCAGCCAACCAACGAACCAGACTATACACAATAGGTACGTAACAGGGCTAATAAATATTTATTTTCCCCGCCGCTGTGCTATTTAATAGGTCACTCTAGAAATCGATCGGAAACGTATTTTTTTGTACTATACGAGCAAAGGAAAAAAATACCGAAAATCAGGTCGAACACCCACTACGGGTACGGAGACGAATTAACGATCAATTTCCGGGCGATGATGGCTATGCATTTTCATTTTCCTTTTATTTTTCTCCACTGTTGACATTTTAAAAATTTCAAACAAACAACCATTACATATTACATAAACGGATTCAGATTGTATTTAATTTAAAATCGTGTTTGATTTAAACTTTTCAGCTTAACGTTTCAAATGTGTTTGACTCGTTAAAATAATTAGTATTATTGCTTTTATTTTAAATCACGTGCAAGGTGTATATTTCTAAATATAGTGAAATGTTTATGCTTATGAAAAATCCTTAAAATAAATTTAAAAGTAATTCTATTAATTATATTTAAAATTTTAAACAAAGCGTTTTTAAATACTAAAGAAAAGTTTGTGAAGGCATTTCTACAACATTGTTTTTTTATGGTTGACCTGAATGAACCACTAGAACACAATAGTTTTATTTTTAGGGTACACAATTAAATGTGTTTTTATACGAGAGAGAAACACTGTTTAAGATAACTAACTTCTAACTAGTACCCATACATTGTTTTTATCCACAAAAATTGTTGGTTTCATTTACACTAAAAAATCCTATTACTAAATTATAGTTACAAGCTGTATCACTCGACTTCACCTGAGTTAAAACTAATCAATCTTTCTATGGATTTTCGTTTTATTTCAGTTGAAATAAATATAATACAATCACAGTTACAATAATAATTTTATCATTTTCCAGTTTTTCTTAATATTTGGAAATATTTTGTATACACACAAAAAACTGAAGACTGAATCATCAAATGCTTAAAAGCTAACGTAAATCTGAAAATTGGTATTCATATTTATGTGTTAGGTGTCATATGTCATAAAAGTAATCATTGTAATTTGTGTTCAATTGTATTTTATTTTAAAATTTGTCTTTAAAAAAAAAATAATATTAATATAATATGTAAACAATAGTAACCATTTAAATTAACAAAAAACATTCAATTTTTGTGACCCAAAACTAATTCGTGCGTGAACCAATCTACCTATAGGGGTTGAAAAAAAAGGCTATAAACACTCAACGAGTCTCAAGGAATCGATTGATTTAAATTGTATTGATAATGGTCTAGTAGTTTTTTAGTCTATTGATGATAAACAAAGTAACATTATTTTGTAGGTATATAGAAGATTAGTTACCAATACATATAATATAGGTTACCCGTGCTACTATGGTACTCGTACTAATGTAACGTGTAATAAGTTAATCAAAGACAATTATTTTACGATACATTTTTTTTACTTTACATAAATTAATATTGAAATTAAAATATGTATCAATTTTTTAATTACTAACAATTAAATACCTATAGTATTTAATACATTTTAATAAATCAATAATAATTGGAATATTGCTTTTAGACAAAGCATGTAGGATAGGTAGGTACTGTATATTTGACTTAAAATAAAAATAATAATAAGTGAAATGAATAAATAGGTAACCTAATTTAAATGTAAATCCAATAAATCAACTATAATACATTTTTACATTTTTAAAAATACTTTATCAAAAACTCAATAATAAAACAATTTGATTACTGGTATACTGCAAAAGTATAGCAAAGTAAACCTACGCTTTAAAACACTAATTTAATGAAATTAAAAGACAAAATACGTATCACAACAGCCAGTATCGTAGACATAATTTCTGAAAGGGGAAGGGGGGATCAAAAAAAAAACGACATAGATAAATAAGAGGGGAAAATTGGAAATTCCCCCACCCTCTCAATACTTTTTACTAAGATAATAAAAAGCCAATGGGAGCTTTTTACGTCCCCCCCCTTTGTCTACTTTAAATATCATTTTATTACCCAACATCTACAACGTAACATGCCATTCATGTGTATAATATAATATTAATAATTTATGGTCCCAAATTAATATTTTTTTGATATTATTTTTTTTTACACATTATAATGTACCTATTTGTTGCTAAGTGCTTGCCTACTATATATGCATTATATCAGTGTAAATACTAAATAAAAATGTGTATAAAGTATAAACTGTAAATTCTTTATTAAAAGTTAAAACATGTATTAGGTAATAGGTACTATCATCCTAATATAAATAAATTGTTACAGAAAGTTTTTTTTTCAAAAGCCCGAGTTTCAAATATCAGTGATATATTGATCCATATTTTCAGTAGCTATAAATTATTAAATATTAACTACTGTCACTGCGCATAATATTATAATAAGATGAAATCTTTTACAATTTATTGTCACTATACTGAGTAGGTATACCCACTCGTTATATTGAAAATTGGAATTAATTTCCGTCAAATAAAGATTATATTTTGTAACATTTAATGCGCATGTGTCATACACAATACAATTGTTTATTTATAAAACGCTCAGACATTTAGAAGATAATGCTAATTAATGTTATATCATTATATATTTATGTACCTATCGTTTATTGGAGTGAGTACCTATTATACTTGTGTAGATAAAAGCGCAATAGTATAATACATTGGTGAGATAATCTATTGTAAACGGTTTTAATCGCGACCCATAACTTTGATATGGGTAATGATTGTTTAATATTATCTATATGTAAATAACTCTGACTACTGTTGTACAAATGTATTGTTTACCTATTATTATAATTTTTTTGTTTTATTATGTAGAGAAATATACCATAACATAATATTATATAGATGTAGACAATAACTATTAACTAAACATAACATAATTATTGGTACGATTCATTGTTCATTCGTCGGTGCTCTAACGATGGACGTAATAATTATTTTTTGACAAAACTTTAAATTAATATTATTGAGTTTCCTACACAGATATTAATATTATCTAGGTCAACGCGGTTTATATATTATATTTCACTGAAATTGGGTTTAAAGATAATGCCACTTATTGTTATCAATTTTAAAGCTTGATTAACACGAGAGGATGTCAGCGCACTAATTGTTTTATCTCTCTGACTGACACGGAAAATAGCAAATTTACGTTCATCTGAACCAACCAACCTTGTGTTGTTTGTATAAGAGTGAATTGAAATATTATAAAATTTAATTTAAGAACATTCTTTGTGTTTGTATATTGGATTTCGTTTGATAGGTACCTATTTAAATTTTAATGCATGATATTATGAGCATTTTTAAATTGTACTATTTTACATACCCATAAGTTGCATAAAAAAAAGAAATATCGTAAAAAAACCATCGTTCAAATACAGATAGTGTTCTAACTTTAATAGGTCAATTCAATCTAATATGATGTTGACAACACAAGGTGGGTCTTGCTGCACGCAAATGTTCAATGTTGCGAGTGGGTCAAAGAGATAAAACCAATAGAGCGCTACCGTCCTCTAAATATATTATGTACAAATAAGCGTCAATTTTTTTTTGATATTTTAATTTTAAACTTGTAAGTAACTATTTACAGAAAACAAACCTTATAATTTAAACGATTCCTATTAATTGTTTGTTTAAATACGCGTTTGTGTACAACATATTCATTTTGTATATTATGTTCAATGAACTACTCCATAAAATTCTTTGTCGCTGCCAATTTACACAACAAAATATAGGTACCTACCTATAGTATCTGATCACTCAGCGTTTCTCAACCTGGAGGTCGCATCGGTCAGAAATAATTAAACGCTAATGTAAAAAAACAACCTTTTATTCAATTAACCTATGAATATTAAAGTGAAAAGTTTAAATTTATGTGCTATCTGAAATTAATTATAATGGAGGGGGTGGAGGAGGTAGCGCCGATAAAAAGGTTGAGAAACGCTGTAGCTAATTTACCATTGAGTCGTTTATATCATAATATCGTATCATAAATGCATTTGCTAACGGTTCAAAACTATTTGTTAATTACTCCCATTTGCCATTGCTGCCAAAGGTAACTTTAAACAGGTATAAGTACTTACAGTTTAGATGAGTGTAGTAGTTGACCACCATTTTGTGGGGTCATCCTGGCCATTCCACTCTTCTAAAATTTAAATACTTGTAAGTTATACTAACTTTACTAACAATAACTACACTTTCAACATTTTTATAAGTACAAAGTAATTCTCAGAAATATATTCTGTTTTGCAACATGAAATAAAAATGTATAACTTAAAAACTATAACGAAAAAAGATTTTTTTTTAAATTTTATTTAGAAATGACCTAAAATTATGTAAATAAAAATATTCCCAAAAATATATATTTATTTTTCGAGATGGTGAGAGGTACACCTATCTACAAATGAAGTTACCTATTGACTATATATTGGTTTATATAACGACATGATATAATAATTATTTTCATTCATGCGTCAATAATTAATATAATCTATATATTTATATTGTTTTAATGTTATATTTCATGGTTTCTAACAATATTACACACATCATGTATCATAATATAAAATATATATATCACCTTATATGTAATCGAATACTGCAGCGCATTAAAAACCACATTTATTGGTGCAGATAGAGCATTTTATATTTTTATCAAATTTAATTTAAAACAAGTAGTATTAAAGTTCATAAAGTTTTAATTTTGTATTGGTAATATATTACATTTAGATACCAACAATCTCAATGTATAAAGAAATACTTTGAAAATCATCAATGTTATAATATTTTCAACAATATGTTAATACCTGTTCGAATTACATAGCAGTAATAGGTATTATAATATAGATATGTCTGTTTTATACCTATATATTATTTAAAATAATAATATAATAACTAATGAGTAAAATAAGTATAGTTTTTTGTTGAAATATTTTAAACCCATTATAATGATGTAGTATATGAATCGCTAAATGCAGAAAGGACACATGTCCAAGTTTTAAAATTTTTCAGGAAACACAAAATACTTAATATATTTAAAAAAAATTGAATTACAAATTGTATGTTATAGAATAAAATAGTTTAAGACATGGTATACATGTTTCTACAATCACTTAAAGAAATATAATTAAACTGTAGGTATCTGAAGGACTTAAAGATTGTGGACATGTGCCGTTTATGCTTCAAATTACCATTTATATTTCGAAAATAACCGTTTTCTTATAAATAAGTAGCTTTAATATGCATAAATATTAAAATGACATGATTAAATAATATACAGTAGATATTGAGTCACAAATATTTGATATCCTTTTAATAATTAGAAATTTAATTATATAAATATCTTATGTTCTATTTTGCCTTGCTTGAGGTGTCTCAGTTTGTAACGAAAATATATAATTCTAAAATGATTGCAATGCTGGCTTTGGAATATATTTCGCTAGTTGCTTCAAATCTTTCATTTTGCTTTCAAAAATTGGTAAGCTTGAAGTATAAAATAGTGTTTTTGGGAGTTGTATGGGCATTGCATTTTTTTTTCTCAATTTGAAATGGTTTGATATTATTAACACTTTGAAATACTAAATCGTCAAGTTATTATATAATATAATAACTTGACGATTTAGTATTTCAAAGTGTTTAGAAAAAAAATATAAATACCATTCAAGAACACACTGTGTTTTTATTACAATTTATTATACACTTGCATAATATGTGTACAGTGTATACTGTGGTCTGTCTGTACAAGTAGTTAACGTAAGTAATAAGTATGTTAGCTTATCAATAATGAGCTTCATTATCACTTTAAAAATATTTGAAACTTAAAAAAAACAATACTTTTTTCGATCTGATAAACTATATAGGTACTAAATACATTTTTAACATTTTAGCCTTCAAACTTTGAACCGGTTTCTTTCGTTACTATATCTTCTCATATTGGTATTTCGCGTCTTGTTTTGACATTATGTTTTTGTTTTATCGACGCAGACACAAATTATTACTTTAAAGGATATTAAAACGTTAAACCCGTTGCAACTTGTGTCTTATATGATATTTGAATTGTTTTTATTCATATAATAGTATAGGTAATATATCTAAATAATATTTTAAAATAAAAATTCCTAATGCATTTTATCATCATAATTTTAAAATACGTTTTGCGCATAATTTATTAACATACCTACCTATTATTATATCTAGGCATTATTTTAAAATGTTTCCTAGAGGAAAATATTTTAAAAGTATTATATATCTTCAACAAAAATAACCTAAAGTACTGTATCTCTTTATTATATTATTTATTAATAATGTATTACAAATAGGTATTTACAAATATGGTAATAAATATCAAATAGTATATTATAGGTACGCCGTACGTGTACAATATTATAATAATAAATATCGACGGACATTATTCGAATAACACTATAATTTTCAGGTGCATTTCAAAAGTATTCATGATGGTTTTTTTTTACCTGCAGAGTTCCTTTTTACCAGAGGGTATTTTTCAGAAAATGTTTTTACGTGTTTCATAAAAATAACCTTTTAATTATATGAATATTCGTTAGTTAAATAACAAAATTTAAAACTGTTGTCAAACGCATAAAATGTTTTCTAATCGCATTCAACCAACGTTTAAGCAACGGAAATCAAACGCGACGTGACTATATCATAATATAATATATATATATATATATATATGGCATAAAGTCTCGTATGATCGTTTTGCATATATAGGTGTCTATACATGGTATACGATGATGACATAAACTTTCTCCCCCTCATCCATCCAGAAAAATCACCATTCCATGACAAAAAACCGAATAAAAGCACCAATAAACAAGTGACATTGGAAAGTTTTACTCGTTTCCGTTGCAGTATACCTACATGAAACGAACAAAATAACTCTGATGGTCGTGTGTAGGTACGTGTAAATATTACGTCAAGTTATGGATATTTTAATTAACCTTTTACAATTAATTTTTTTTGTTGGTTTTATTTTTAAAACCCCTCCCCCCATTGTTCGACGGCACGGTGTAAGTCCCATTGGTTCTTCGTCCTCAGCTTTCCACATTATCATATTGATTTGTGTATATCAATAAATCATCATCGTTCTTTGTTTGTCGTCGATATATATACGTTTATTTTCTAACTTTCAGGGGCACCAAAACACGCCATCCTGCACCCTTCATAATAATATTCGACCTCGCCCGTGCAGTCTAAGGCCATCACAACAATATATTTTATATTATTTAATATTACACTGCATGTGATACGCACTTGCAGCCTGCATATTTCACACTGCCACGACGTATTTAGTATTTTTCGAATCGTGGGAATGGAATTTTATTTTACATTTATGACGATATTTTCATCTCAATAATATTATGTAAAAACGCATAGCGGATTCTTTTCATCGCGAACCGGACATAAAGCGGTTATTTTAGGTATTTTCTTACTATATCCGGTATTTTAATTTTCAACACATATTTGTAAACGGATCATCAAAGTGTAAAATGAAAAAAAAAACTAAAACTACATAACTTACGACGGATGCCTGCGCAAAGGGCAACGTATACCTTGCCGTCCACTGCGACAACGATATATATATTATCACCCTCGTGCAATAAGCGTATTATACTCGGCATATAGTTATATGCATAGTTTACATACGGGTTATAGGGTATGGATTCCCACGACCCACTACTCGTAAATATACGTCCCTGCCCTCATTCGAAGGGTTTTTGGAGCGGATTATGGACGTATATTATGTCTCCGCTGTGAGCGTATATTGTATAATAATTTATTTCCGTGCCTGGTTTCGACTTTCCGGCGAAAAAAAATCTTGAAAATCGCTCGTTCGCTTCAAGAGACTGCAGCGGAGCGTTATTTATAATAAACAAGTTACAAGTAACAACAGTAAGTTGTGCTGCAAACGAAACGAACAGCGTGTCGGTGCGCACTGAAGCTTTTAATCGCGGACTTGCATATATATATATAGGCACTATAGGTCTATGAGTGGAATATTAAGAGCTACGATTTTATAATAATAATATAATATATTATTATGTCGACGATTAAAATTTAATTTTTCACCCGTTCGGAACGATAATCGAATTATTGAAATATAGTCTCCGTGCGTACGACAACATTCATATTATAATAAAACGGATGTACACAATTATAGTTGTACATATATATAAATATATTATATACAACGCATTATTGTTATTAGTATTATTATTACTGCGTTATGACGTTGTTTTACATGCCAATAAACGCTAATTATTCGTTATTAATCATATTATAATTAGTTATATTACGATTAAATTGCACCGAACGTTTTATTTATTTATTGTACAATATATAATAATAATATATTTGTAAATCTTATGGTATATGTGTAAATAAACTTGGATCACACATAGGTACATACCTACATCACAGACCACGAGCACGTTTTTGATAACGATAAATCTCTTGATATATGCTTATAAATACATACATTAAAATGACAATGGAATTAACAAAATATTTCAGCCGTCTGCTATTAATTTTTGTTATTTAATTCGCAGGTGGATAATTCTTGACATTCTTTATATTTTGGACAAATAACTTCGACTCGAGTTTGCATAATAATATACTGTATATCACTCATGTGCAATAATATGACGTACGTTTTCCGTTCGATGACTAACCGACTGTAATTTATTATTAATTATTATTTTAATACAGGTACATTGATTTAAAGACACGTTAAACCGAAATTTGTGTCACACCAAAGTTGGATCCCAACTATTTTAGCTATAGTGCTAAAAGATGTTTGTCAAAACTGAACATTAGATATTAAAGATTGTATACGAATCACAGTCATGGTCCAAGAAAGACTTTCCGACCTCGCTATAATATCAATGTAATTCATAAATAGTAATATTGATTAAAACTTATATTATATGATACATTTTAGATTGATATAGGTTCCAAGTACCAACCTACTGGTTTTAAATTGTATTTTGACTTTTTATATATTTTTTTGTCATTGTTGTATCTGACTACAAATAATAATATTATCATGTTCTGCAGAGTGATCGATTTGATCGAAACGTAACCTGAAAGTTAACCACGCCGCCAAACTGGCAGAGAATTTATTCTCATATCCACATAATATTATTATTGTGTATTTTAATAATGATGATGAGTAAAGAATAATAATCAAATATAATATTGTGTTCCTATGTTAACTATAGTAATTTTTCATTATTTTATATAGAATAATTTTGTATTTTCGGATGTTTTGTAAACAAATATAAGATTAGCTGTAATACTCTAAATGTGCCCATAGTAGTTATATACTTATATGAGTATATGACAATATTATTGTATTCATATGGAGATAAAAAGTGTGGCAAATCAGAATTATTACCCAATATAAATATTATGTCTGTCCGTCACGTGAATGAAAATGTCTGTGGTGGAAGTTTCACGTGTGTAGTGTATACATTAATTTTATTTATTGTATGCACATAATAATAATAATTATCATGCTTACAATAATAATAATATAAGTAGAAGAACATCACGAACGCAACGATCGAACTCAGTCGTTGCTAATTCAAAAGTTGATAAATATTTCTCCAACACCGTAACATATTATAATTATAACATGTTTATGTATTACTAGCAAACAAAATTCCAACTTGTTTTATGTTTTGGCTAAAGTGATAAGTACATGTTTGCACTAAACAATTTAACATTGGTAACATATTTCTATTATTTCTTTTAAGTTTTTTTAACGAATTAACTTTTTTTATTATTATTCTATGATTTAAAATGTAAAAAAAAAACAGTGTAAAAAGTCACACAGATTTTTTGGGAGACTACCTAGTCAATCTCCATGTGGCTTTTCCTGAATAATGCTATCGGGCTGAAGGAACTCAACCCAAGAAATATTGGTCGGACTCAATTCAATATTTGGCAACATGTTTCGAACTAAATTTGTTGGTACCTAATTGGTATATTATATAAGGATAATATGCTCTAATGTTCATAAAATGTTCCAGTTCAAGGAAACGATTGCGGCAACGCCGGCTGCAGTCTACATTTGGGTAACTATTTCTGTTGCCTATGTGTCGTGCGGACCGGGCTCAATAACAATAATGTTGCGCATATCAACGATACACACATGGGGGGGGGGGGGACTTTGAGCACCACTGTGTGTGCGGCGGTCATTGTCGTCCGTTTATTTTTTTGGAGGTCGGCGTTCGTCTGGCCGAAACAACCGGTCAAAAATGTATATTTCGGCGGTCTCGAGGCCGACCGGGTTCGCCTACGTGCACGAAACACGTAAATAAATGCGTGGCTACTACGTATACTGAAATACTAATGATAATAATATATTGCGCAACTGTGATAATGTACGACGGAAAAGAAAAAAAAAATAATAATAAACGCAGTACCTAGACGGTAACGGCGAAAAAAAACCGAAACCGAAACCGACAAACACCATACAACAATAATAATAATAATAATGATAAGTCTGGCACGCCACTGCAGCATTCGTTGAGACAGGTCGGGATGTTGCGCGGTGGTGACCTTGAGCCCGGTCAGTGGCAGCGTCTACGAAAAACCGGCCGAGGCGTGCGGCGGCGGCGACGGCGGAGCGCAGACGTCCGGCAAATGGTCCCCCTCGAGGCGGCCGCGTACGTGTGTGTGTATGTGTATGTGTGTGCGTGTCATCGTAGACGGCGGCGGCGTCCGCTACGGTCTTTTGCCGACGTTTTTATTTTTTTTTCCAAGATCGCGGTGACGGCATGGCGGTGTGGGGCAGGCTGTCGCGGGCCGACGTGGAGCGGACGGCTGGCGCGGTGTGGACCCCATCGGGGTTTGTGAACTCTGTGTCGGCGGCGGCAGCGTCGGGCACGTCGTGTGCTCGTGTGCGCCGCGAGTGTGCGCGCGCGAATTTAGCGAAAACAAAATACGATGCACACACGCAAAACGATAATATAATATTATTATTATTATTATTATGTCTGTAATTCGGCAGCGGCGGAGTCATACGTTTCACTGCAGACGGTTAATAAAAAATACTCGGAAACCACTCGTGTAGCAGACAGAGTTAACGATAACACGGTTGCGCAAGTTTTTGTTACAACCAAGGCCGTACTCGGAATTTTTTTCGGTAGGAGGGGGGGGGGGTGTCTAAAATATGTATATTATCGTAATTTATTAAATTTAATACTGAATTTAAGTTTTGTTCGTCGATAATCATGGCCGTCGTCCATCAATAACAATATGCTATAGGTACCTACCTGTTTTAAGTTTTAATAATATTGTAATAAAATATAATACAGTAAATAGGTAGGTAGTCGGTCATTTATTTGGAATTTTAAAACGACCTTTTATGATTGAAAATATTATAACTGGGTACGTAAAAAAATAAATAATCATATTTTCTAAAAGGATGAGGACATTTTGGAAGAGGGGGTTGGTGATTAACCCTCAAAATTCAGTTACGATCTGTGTTACAACGAATAATACAGTACATTAAAGTCGAACTATATAAAGATTAAATCAAGTAAATCTTACGGGTAAAAGTAAATTTACCTACGTAAACTTTAACGATGTTTATCCTCCTATGTTAATTTCGTTTTTACTGATGTTAAAATCGTGTGACAACTCATATTATTTGCTTTTACTATCGTTTTTTTGTTTTTAAAACATGTCTTTAGGTTCAAAAATACTATTAAAGTCTATGTACGACAATATTTCTGTATTTACACATTTATTGAAAGTTTCATATTATAATCAAATTTACAGATATATAGGACGATTCAGAAAAAAACAATCGTATGTACAATTTTAATATGGGAACAAGAGAAAAAGTAAGAAATTGAACAAAATATTTCCTTAAATATTATGCTTTATTTGAAAATTCCAAGAAAAAATTCCACAAAAAAATTATCGATCTACCAAATTTCATTTAAATCTACTACACATTTTGAGCTGTAAACTTCACATATTTAAGTCTAATCATGTTAGTTAGATCGCTCGTGCATATCTAATCTTCGGGGTGAAGGGGGCAGAAAACTAGATTTTCAGAATTTTTTCTGTATAAATAGCGGGTTATTACATTTTTATTCTTACAATAACGATATGATGAGTTTAAAAAATATAAAATATTCCACAGTATTCCGCTTTAAGTCCTTTGCAAAAGAAATGTTGTACTTTGTGACCCATTTTTCACTAATTATAACGAGTTCTGTTGACGATGAGACGCATCGTTACATAATATGAAAATTGTGGATATCTAGGTATATGATACTACTATTATAATAGTGCATTAGTGCAATTTATTTAATGATATGCAACATAGTAACACACGATATACCTAGCAAATACAATACGATATTATTATTTTTTAATTAGCTTATTGTTTATTGATTGTTGACAATTTAAATGTTTATTGCACTTTATACAAATAATTATTATAGGTTCACGCACTGTATAATATTTGGCACTCGATAAACAATAATAGTGTTTTGGTAAATAACGCTTGGTTGAAGTCCTAGACATGCTGTAGCAGCAGATATTGAGAGGTATTCGCAGATATTTGTCAGGTATCAGAAGCCAGAAAGTACTAATAACAAGCATCGATGGACAAGTACAAAACTATGAGATTGTAGGGCTACATACTGATTACGTTTCCCAAAGGCCAAAGATAACTACGAAAAAATGTTTAATTCTAATTGCGGCCCAGCCAGGGCTGCAGGTTTTGTTTTAGCGTTGGGACCCGACTAATATTTAAGATAATAATATGTCTATCATACTATAGATAATAATATCATCTTAAAACCTATTGTTATGTTTATTATATCAAATTATCGTTGACTGTCAAAGACGGTTTTACTAGAAGACATAATATAATTTATTTTTTATTTTTGAACAAATAAGAATATTATATTATATTATACAGGTATAATCTTGTAATACATTAGGTAATATAGGGGGGGGGGTCAGGTATACTTGGATGGCTTGATGGAAGGAGAAGGGGGTCTAATGACCCTACTTTTAAATTATTCTAGGCTTTTAACTTATTTTTAAATGTTGAGGAACTCCTTGGGCCAATTGCGATTATCAGGAAGTGTAAGGAAAATATTAATTTAAAAAAAATATATAATGTCAACAATTTTAAGTAAGCACAAAATAAATTGTTTTGCTTATACCTAGGTACCTTTACGAGCTTTAGTAATGATATTGTTTTTCACAGTCCTAAGTTTGTGTAAAAATAGGTAAGAAAATTAAGTTCCATAATATTTAATATTTTTAATTACTACATGTGACCCCCCCCCCCAAAAAAAAAAAAAACTATCCGCAATTCAGAAGTAATTTCTATCACAAAACGTAACCAGTAGCAATCCTATACAGTCAGGTCTGATTCTGAAAATTTAGATTTTTAACTACTTCTCATACGATACTTGTTTATCCCAACGGCGTAATTTGTTGTTTAAAAACACTTTGCATGGACCCGCGGATAACGCATATTATAAGACGTGGCATGACGCAATCTAATAAAATATCAAACGATGTGTTATAGTAATAACTAATTATAATAATAATAATATTATTATGTTCTGCAGAGTGATCGATTTGGTCGAAACGTAACCTGAAAGTTTACCACGCCGCTAAATTGGCAGAGAATTTATTCGCCTATCTACATAATATTATTATTGTGTATTATAATAATGATGATAATATTTTATATTGTTTGCCGCCCGAGTAAACGGGTGACACGAGGTCTCGTATATTATTTTCTGACGTCATCGCGGGAAGCGCATCTGCCATCTGGCGTACTTATATTTATAGCCGGTGAAATGGAAGTCTGTGTGGTAGTGTATGTTGCACGGTATATCGTAGGTAAGGTTAGGTTAGGTTAAGATTTCGAGGGGGAGTTCTGCTGACGCCTCCGCGTTTAACTTTTTATCGTTTTCATATTGTCACGTGTATATTATATTAATGTTGCGACGGGGCTGACCAGATTGTCGAAATAAAATACCCATATAAGAGCTCTTTGGGAAATATTATTATATTATACGTTCTATACGTTTCGTATAATGTATTGTTTAGAACTGCAGCAGTATTGAACGTACGTTCTCTGTTTCTTTAAATAATATACAAGAAATTGTGTAGATAAAATTATTATTAAATATATTATGCATTATTAATTATTATTATAAATTATTAAATTCTATTTTTTTTAATAAACTCATTCAAATTTTTTATAAAAATTAATATGACATAGATACCTAATAGTTGATTGAATAAACTGCAGTGACTGCAGTTCAATTTTCAATACATTTTTTAACTGGTGTTTATTTAATTTTGCATAATTTTAGCGCGAGTTGTAATACTAATTATAAATTATAATAAGTGTATGAAATACGTCGTACATATTTTGTACGATTTTAAAACATTTAGTTCCGGGCCTAATTTACTATTTTGAATAATTTAAAATTGTAATACCTACGTCAATTCCAAGCTTCTTTTTAAAAATTCAATGGAGTACTACTAGTTGCTGGTAGCTTACTTTTTTTTTGCTCCATTTTTCTTTTAGCTTATAAAAATAAAATCAATTACTGAGTTGTGTGACAATGTGACTATGAGGAAATGGCACGGTGTGTTCTGACTGTGTAGTGTCCACTGTCTATACGTAATCGTAATAATCAATGTATATAGTGTCGGTGAGAGTTCGTAGTATTACTATTCATTCTACGAAATGTAAATCTTGAAGTTACATTTTTATTATTATAATATGTTTTTGGAATGGGGGTTTTTCCCATTATCGAATTACTTACCGCCTATAATGTGTATGCATGTATTGTGTAGGAAGTAGGTACTGTAATTTGGTACAGTTGTGGCAGGGCACAAAGTGTTTATTAATAAATACGTTGTGGCAGGGCACAAAGTGTTTATTAATAAATAAGAATTAAAATGAATCAGACCATTTATTTTGAAATATGCTAATCGTTTACCGGGTAAATATTTGTATACCTGGGTATAAGTTTTATACCTGGGTATAATGTTTATACCTGGGTATAATGTTTATACCAAAAAAACGTATTTTATTTTTTTTCTAGTTTCGTAATAATTTATAAGTTTGTATTTGAACTATTTGTAGGTATAAGAGTATAAGACAATATATAAATACAGCTCATGGGGGGGATCTATCTCCCATATACTCCCCGTAATTACGCCCCTGGGGGGGTGTGCCACCTTTTTTATTATTTTTATAATATTTTTAGTTTATTGGATGTTGGTATTAAATCCCATTGGTTTTGCCAAAATTAGAGGATTTTTTTTATTCATAGAGTTTATTATGTCATTGGACGGGCGATGTTATTTTGAAGTAGATGTTTTCATCTACATTCCCAATGTTTAAATGTTGGAATATTTTTCGTTGCGAGATCAGCATATTTGTCAATTGTCATCTCTTTCATTTCCTGCAATACCAGTGTGGGAAGTAACCCACATGAATTCTATATTTTTTTTTTTGTTTCGACTAATTTTGCTTGAATGTTTAGGGATAATAATATTATATACCCAAAAAGCAGAATACACATCGAAAAAATTATTTTCGATTTGGTGGTGTTTGAAGCAGCTTGTTATATAGGTACATAATAATATATCGCAGTGTTATAATAGTTTATAAGTTCAGACGGTATCGTTTATGTACATCTTCCGTGGTCTTATCGCACGATACCGTTCATATGCTATATAGAAAATAAAAATCATCACCCCTGACCTGGGCTGCGTGACTGTGCGGACTACCTATATTCAATACACACAACATGTATAAACATAATTTTATATATAGGTATGAGTAGACGAATACTGCAGATGCAATCGCCATACATTGCCGCGGCAATGGAAAAGGTTACGGATGTAATTATTTTTCATCGGAAACGACAAACATCGTCTCCGCCGAAACGACAGAAACCCTCCCCCCTCCCCCGGCACAAAAATTATTATAAATTTCTCCTGCTTCTCCGACGACAGCAGCAGATTGTCTTCGCGCAGTCTCCATGATCAGTCGCAGTAAAACTATATGTGTTCGAATATTTTCTCGTACAAGTGATCGAGACGCCTGTGTGCTTATATATATATATATTATATTCGTTCAAAAACCGTATACAGACGTCAATTCGTTTCTCGCAAATCAAAAAGTTAATCGTGTTGGTACGACGAACAATGATTAAAAATAGCCGAGTTCCGCAGCAGCAGTCTGCGCAATTTAAATACCGAAAATTATTGGGTATATTATATAGCGTCGCGTATCATATATTATAGTATGTAAACCACTATGTAATATAATATGCATTGAACAATAATTATTTGTACGACCAGTTCATTAAGTAGATCACTGGTACAATGGAATGGATGATTCGCAGAATACAATGATAAATCATGTCGACTCTGAGCGTTGCCTATAAATTTGAAGATATTTTAAAAATTATATTGCTATTGGTAATTTATATTCCAATAATAGTAATACGGCGGTTTGATTTGTTTTTCAAAATAAAAAATCACATATAAAATAATAAGAATAAAATATTATTTCATATGATATTTCCATCTCGACGAACCGTAGAAGAGTGAGAATAAGATTGTGGTATTAAAGTAGCTTAAAATTATTCTTAATGCTTTGAAAATTCCATGGTGTGTATAGTGAATAATAATATACGGAGCGGTGTTGGAAGTTTCTATTAATAATATTTTTGAATTCAACAAAATGACTGAAATTGTTGTTTGTTATTTAAGTATTTAATTTTGTTAAAATAAACACTTGAAATGTTTCTCTTAGAACAACTTATGAGAAACCTTGTATTAAATGTTCAAGCCTTAATTATTTAAACTAAAAATGTTACACAACATTAGAATATCTATTACGTTTATGTCACACATTTTTAACTCCAAAATAATTTGCAATTTTCATGAATTTTTCAACATATTATAAATTTTAAACGACTATAAAAGAAAACTGTGCCTATGTGTTTTTGATATTTTAATGTTCTATATGTAGTAGTATGTACGAGTATACGTAAAATTTATAAGAAATCCTGTGTTACATTTTAAAGTTTTTTGATCGATGGTAAAATTGTTCAACAATATTTATAAAAAAACTAAAAAAATTCTGAAAATACCTACCTATCTGTAAATACTAAATAGCAATAGCACAAAAAGATCCAAAATACTTTGAAAATATTATCATGCCTAAAAAATGCTAATTTCAATATTCAGAGAAAAGTCCAAGTTCTAGTCATTCGTTTATTAATTACAACATATGAATCATAGTGATGTTTTTTAATCTTTTAACTTTCCAAAGTACCATCTACCAAGTATCTATACTAACTAGATCCAATTAATTTCTTCCAGAAACCACTTTCAATTTAGTTTCAAAGCAGAAGATTTGAGCATTTTTACTGCTCCAAAAAACCTAATAACATGGCGACACAAACTTCAAAATCAAAAAAATATCACTGTGCACCCTATAAAATCAATTCATGCAATATCATTACATTTAACCGCATATACTCGAGTGTAGTAAATATCATAATATTAATGCATACTCACAAATAAATATACATATACCAAACATAATATAACATATTATATTTGTAAACTGTGTATAATACTATATAATATATTGATATTGTAATATTTAATTTAGTATCATGAATAATATTATGAATAGGTAGCATATAATATAATCACATTTGATGTATTCAGATATACTGTTTTCTTGATATGTTTTTTACAGTGATAAAGTATTATCGATTTGGATGAAATTTGCTCGGTTCTCTTCTATAAAATGTATACAATTTAATAATAATAATATATTCTTAATGATATGGTGTATTATGGTGACTTTAGTTCTATTTTCTAAGGTTTTGAATATGAAGGTTTCTGCGAGAAATACTCTAAACATAAATAATATAATATTTATTATTTATATTTTATACACATAAATATATTCCTATTACCATATAATAATATGTAGTTGTATTTTCGTGATTTAAATTTTAAATTTTGGAAATATCTCATCAATTGTATACAAAATGTTATGTAAAACTTCCAACACCTACCTACCTCCAAATATTGTACGTAATTGTATTTTTAAACGTGACGTTTCTATAGCCTGTATAGGTACCGGCGGTACCTAATTGGTCATTATTTTCAATTTGAAAATTATTAATATTGAGTCAAAAACATATTTCTCAGAACAGAAGTATATAATATTACCGTCTTGTTATTTATCCTCTCCCACACTCAGAATTTTTAAATTAACAAAATTAAAATTTAATAATATACATAACTTACATTTTTACAAACCCTGGTAGATTTTATTCTATTAATTTTTAGTTTGCATAAATTATATTGATTTAATGACATAATTACTTTACATTATTACACCATGAACCGTGTTATATGTGAATTTATATGAATAAAAAATAACTGGCTTACACCATTTATGACTCAAACTTGATAAAAAAAACTTTAATTAGTCTGTTAATTATATCATAGTTAGTTGTAATTTGTAAATTAATGTTTTTTATGTTTATATTATTATTTATTATGAACATACGGATAACCGAGAAACAAGAATAAAGCACTATTTAGCATTTGTATAGCATAGAGTAAGGGTTGAGTGTAAAAATTCATAAAATTAAAAAAACCTTTAAAAAATAAATAAAATTAAAAAATATTAAAATGTTAAGAATATTTTTATAATTAATACTTAGCATAATATGTTTTGTACACTAATAAATAATAGTAAAATTTGAACAATATATTTATTTATGTTCAATCAGTATGATTTTCCTACGTGAATTGATGTTACGACCGGAAGCTGCAAGCTGGACAGTTCTCCTTAATTGTTGAATTTTGTTTCAATAATCAATAATAATTTGATATAAAGCCACTTCTTTATGAACCAACTAACCACCCAACGTGATGTATTTTATGGTCGCATCTTATGAATTGTAGTAATTGTACACAATACTACATTAGGTATTTAGTTATTATATTATTATATGGTACATATAATAACGAGAATTTAACACGTATAATATAATTTATATAGGTATTATTTTCTAATGAATCGAATTAAGTGGAGAAAAAATACGCTCTGCCTTTGATCTTTAAACGTTATGTCGTTTCCGAAGAAGACAAGTCGTTATAATAAAATCTTCTCACAATGACTAGTACATTATTGTTATAAGTCAGTAACTACTCGTCAAGCATTCTCGCCCATTTTATCATTTAATAATACATTTTTTTAATTCTAATTCTTGAATTTTTATAAATATTGATGGACAATATTTTAGATATTATTTAAAGAGCCGGCCTGGCACATTTTTTTTCCAAATGTGTGCTACTTTTTTATAGCTACAGGTACTGTATATTGTTAAGCAAATAATTTTTTTTAAACGATTAACATAAATTCAAATTCGAATGAGTATAGTTACCGAGGTATGAAAATTATACATTGAGTATAATATTATAATAGTTCTAACATGTAAATCAATTAATAGTAATTGATTAACTATATATATATATTATAAATATTTTTTGTCTATTACATATTTACATCTACTAGTACAAAAATGTATTGTACAACAATTTTTACAAAGTGTAGCATTTCAGTTAATTTTTAAATTTCAAATCATTATCACTCTCATATTTTGTAAACCTCGTATATCATTGACTATTATCCTTAGTCCTTAGGCAGTAATAACTCACAAACAATACTCGTTAAAATTTGAATTTTGGTGCACACGAACATCCAAAAAAAATAACTGCTTGTAACAGTTTACAGTAGAAAAGGAAGGTTGTCATTTGAAAAAAGTGTGTGCGACCACAGGAAACTCCTTTAATGGTAAAAACAACCTAAGTATTTAAAAAATACGGCCCTCAAATAAACTTCAAAATTCAAAATGTTAGAATTTGAATAAATGTAAAATGCAAAATTTGTAGTGACCATACTCTAGATTAATACTAGTCACGATGAATCATTTTGTATTTGTATATTATGTACAATACAACATAGTGTGATGTATAAAAACTATATAGTAACACCACGTCGACATAAAGGTTTGCAAAAAGTTTGGAGCTTAGATCGTATATCATATCATCAGTTGGTTATCAGTAGCCGCCGTGACAGGTTGTTCTCAGCGCTCTGTTCAATCCCAACATTTGTGTTTCTTATAATTAATCTTATTCAATGAATCCTAAAAATAATAGCAGTTCTCCTCAAGATCACAATCTTCCAGATACTTCTAAAAAAAAAAATACAAGAACTAGTAGTGTTGTTCTCACTCCTCCTTATACAAGTAAAAATAGATTCGCTCCACTTCTGACTCTCCAAGACAACGACAAAACGGACGGCACCGAAGACAAGGTCAGCTCTCAACAATCACAGGTTAGACCAAAAATTCCACCTATTTATGTATACAACATTTCTGATTATCAAAACTTCCATACATCATTAGCCAATATAACTTTTGATGAATTCTCCATCTCGAACACAAAATCTGCTCTCAAAGTAAACATGGATTCTATTGACGACTATAGAACTGCAACAAAACTTTTTGACGATTCTGGTATAGAATACCACACTTAACAATTCCCAGAAAACAAACAACTATCCGTTATTATTAGGAACCTCCCTGTAAATATAGCAGAAGCCTGTATATATAAAGAACTCGTAGAACTGAAATTCGAAGTAGCCTCAGTCACTCGTCTTCAAAATAAATTTAAAACTCCAATACCTATCGTAGCGGTACTGCTATCCAAATCATCTGCTGAGATTTACTCTTTAAACAGACTCTTGCATTGTGTAGTAACGGTAGAACCAAGGCAACTTTCCAAGGGCATTCCTCAATGCACTAACTGTCAGCGTTTTTTGCATACAAAAAAGTTTTGTCACTTACCACCTAGATGCGTCAAATTCGCAGGTGACCACCACTATAGTTCTTGGCCAAAAGAAATAGAACTCCACCAAAATGTGTAAACTGCCTTAGTGACCACCCAGTGAGCTGCAGAGGCTGTACTTTCTACAAAGAAATTTAAAAAAAAAACAATAATAACAAAAA
>NC_042495.1:47805099-47822207 GCF_005508785.2 Acyrthosiphon pisum | reverse complement strand
AATTGCAAGATAAACCATTAAACAACACAGATAACGACTTCATGAAAACGCTATTACCCTTAATTAACACATTCGTTTCTCTACTATTGTAGACAATAATAGAAAATCTGCCAGCCATCCTTAATAACGTACTTCTAAACTCAAATGGATCCCCATAATACCATTCTATTAAACTGGAACGCCAACGGACTAAAAAATAAAAGGAACACTCTACTAGCCTTCCTTACTCATCATAACATTGATATCGCTTGTATAACAGAAACACACTTATCAAGTCTAGACAAAATTAAATTCCCTGGTTACAATCTACATCGCGCAGATCGTGTTACACAATCACGAGCTATGGGTGGAGTAGCTATCTTAGTCCGTAATCAAATTATTCAACAACAAATGCCCACACTAAACATATTATGTCTAGAAGCCGTAGCTGTGCTAATTAGACTCAATAATCGTTCTGTTACTCTGGTTAGTGCTTATCGACCTCCCAGCCGTCATATGCATATCTCAGATTACGAGCAATTAATGAGTCTTAATAGCTCAATTATAATAGCCGGAGATCTAAACTCCAAACATACAAATTGGGGCTATCGTGTTATCAACCCGAATGGCCGTAAATTACAATCATTTATAGCCAACACATCAGGGGCGCCATTTCAGCTTTTTTTTAAGGTGTGCAAACAATTAAAGAGGCCAATTTTTTCCCACCTCCAGGCCAATCGTTAAAAAAACGTTTCTAGTGTTTTCAGTTTTTCATTATAGATTCATTACAGTATCAAAAACATACTTAATAAAAACATATTTTAATAGTTAACACATTACATTTTACCGTTCATACATTCTGTGTATATACTGTATATAATGTATAGTAAAGATATTTTTAGATAGAATAGATGCATATTATTATTATTATTATTATTATTATTATGTCTTTTGTCTATCAGTAACCAGGGGTGGACTGGCCCAGGGTGCTATACACCAAGTAGCACCCCGGGCCCCCGTTTGTATTTATGATCCGGGCCCCCGATTACCACACTCGGTATACGGTATAATACTGGTATAATGCGATATTATACAAAATAAAAATAAAATAACATATTTCAACATCTCTACAAATAAACAACATTATTCTTAATTTTTTTTTATATTTACTTATAAAACTAAGGACTCTTTCCTAATTTAGGTAGATTTGAAAAAAAATTACGGGCCCCTAATTAATTTTGCACCACGGGCCAAAAATAGCCATTCCGCCCCTGTCAGTAGCCACTTACCATTTACACATATTTGTGTGTGCCAGTGGATAAAGTGATACCGATATCAATTTATCAATTATCAAATTAAAGAACACAATATTATAATATTATTTATGATTATCAGTGAATAGCTGCAGTGCATGCACAATTAAAGATTGGCAAACTGAAGGCCATATGGCCATGTATTAATTAGGCCTAGGCCAATTGTGGACAACAAAATTACAGGGTGTGTGAGTGCACACTCGCCCCCCTCCCCCAAATGGCGCCCCTGCAACACGTTCTATACAGTATTCGCTCCAAGTAAACCTACATACTTTTCTTCGGACGTAAATCGACTTCCCGACATATTAGACATTCTAATACTCAAATCAGTCCCATTTAATTGTGTACATGAACCCTTAGCAGAACTCGACTCAGACCATGTCACGGTTAAAATAATATTAAATTCATCTCCCCATATATACCAGAAAAATGACTCATTAATTAAAGGTAAACTAGATTGGATCACATTTTTTAACACCGTGCAATCTAGTCTAATAATACCTAAAACTATTTCTACGATTCAAACTGCTGAAAAAACAGCCGATCACTTCACGAAAGTCATCACGGATGCTGCGCGAGCTTGTTCAAACCCTGCATCGTCAAATTCACCTAGTTTCGGTATCTTACCACCATCCATTTCTTCACTTATACGACACAAGCATATCATTAGGCGCATTTGGAAAAATCAAAGAAATCCTACAATCATAAAAACTTTAAATAAACTCAACTAAAGAAGTCCAAGTGGCCCTTCAAAACTACAGTGTCCTCGTATAATACATTTTTGTCTAACATGCACCCCGGCGAGTCAAACTTATGGAAAGAAACTAAAAGATTACTTAATCAAGAAATCAACATCATCCCTCCTCTCCGCACAGACTCAAATCTAGTTATATCTGACATAGATAAATGAAACGTGTTCTCAGATATTCTGCACCTCATATTTTCGCATAACCATATTATAGGTAATCCCAGCAACGATTCTAGAGTCAAGCATGCACTGGAGCAAACTGACTACTCGATTCAAAAATGTATTAGTTACGTAACTCCAAACGAAGTTAAGCAAATTATTAAAAATCTTCCTAATAAAAAAGCACCTGGTCACGACAAAATCACAAATCTTATGTTCAAAAAATTACCTTCAAAAAGATTCGTCCTGCTGTCTACCTTGTTTAATTCACTGTTACGTCTTGGTTATTTCCCTGTTAAATGAATAATAGCAACGATAATTCTTATTAAAAAACCTGGAAAAGACAAGACCAATCCTGATAGCTACAGGCCTATTAGCCTATTAGCCTCCTAACATCCTTATCAAACATTTTTGAAAAAGTCATACGCACCAGACTCTTCGATTATTTGAACATCGCCGACGCCATTTCGAAATTCCAGTTTGGTTTCAGATCAAACCATTCTACCGTCCAACAACTACTTCGGATCACGGAACACATCAACTCAACGTTTGAAATGCACTGTCACACTGGCGCAATATTTATTGACATTTCAAAGGCGTTTGATAAAGTGTGTCATGAAGGCCTCCTTTTTAAACTACGTAACATAAACACACCAACATATCTTTTCAATATAATTCGATCATTCCTCTTAAATAGACAATACTCAGTCAGAATTAACGACAGTGCCTCTAACCTCAAGTGTATCTTTGCTGGTATACCTCAAAGTTCCAAACTTGGTCCTATTTTGTTCAACCTATACGTTTCCGACATCCCTCAATCACCACGCACACATATTGCTCTCTTCGCGGATGACACAACCATCTTTACGGAATCACGCAACATCGAAGCAATAACTACAAATCTGCAAGATTATTTAAATACCCTCTCCCACTGGTGTCAAAACTGGAGGATCAAAATCAACGCCTCAAAGAGCATTGGAGTTATTTTTAGTCTACGTCACTATATTACCCCCCTCCCCCCACAACTAAAATTTGACAGTGAAAATATACCCTGGCAACCGACGGTTAAATACCTTGGTGTAACTCTTGACAAACGACTCACGTGGCGGCCACACATTGCATCCAAAGTCCAGCAAGCATACCAGTGCATATCAATGCTTTATCCCACCCTGAACAAAAATTCAACTATACAAAAAAAATGCTCTATTCTAATTTTCAAACAAATTATACGCCCAGTTCTTACTTACGCTTGCCCGATATGGGGTAATTGTGCATCCTCGTACATAAAAAAAAATGCAAATTGTCCAAAACAAAGTCCTCAGAATAATTGCAAATGCCCCATGGTTTGTCAGAAATGCAAATCTCCACAAAGACTTTCAAATCCAAGAAATCGAAGATCATTAGCAAAAAATTTTCACGGCTCTCTTCCAAACTCATCAGGTGCAATTCAATATAACCTTCTCACTCACCCAACTCATCGTCGATTAAAACCAGGTCGTCCCCACGATCTCCTACACTAACACCTTCTTCCAGATAACTCTACGACCTCTCTGTTACATACAGTTATTAAATTATTGTAAATATGTAAATATTGCATATTATTGTAATCACATTGTTACTTCTGTATATCTTAAAATTGTTAATTATCCTTAGTACTTAAAAATATTTTAATTATCATGTTATTACCTGTTAAAAAAATAAATATATTGTCAAATATTCCTAGATATAGATAGCCTTACTTAGGCTAGGAATGTCTTAGCTTATAATAATAATAAAAAAAAATATATATCATTTCATAATTCATAATATCATATAATAATGAATCATTACAGTTAGATAATGTTTCAGTTATCGAATATTCTCACTGAGTACGGTCATGTAAGAGCATACACCTATAAATATATATATTTATTTTTGGCTAATCTTTATCTAATAGAGTTTGTCATCTGTAGCTACATAATTATATAATAACAATGTTTATATTATACGTGTGTACGTACGATTGTATGTTTCTGTTTTAACCCGCTACAGCATATTTCTCCGGTTCAGTGAACTGAAAATATTTCTGCGATATGTCGAATCGTAAGTGAATCTGTCGTGTTGTGAAACGTAATATTTGTGTAGATGTGTTTACTGCTCGTGCATAGTATTCGAATTTTGAAGGAAGTCGACAAACGAATGAATGAATATAGACGTATACAATATAATATAATATATAGTCAGTATAATGAGTTTTTCGACCCTAATCGAAAGTCGATGAGTGACAATGATTTCCGCAAAAGTATCTTGAAAATCGTTATTTCAATATAATACTTGGTTTTAAACATTGTTCCCTTACATAAAAACAAATTATTTTGATTGTTGGTAGGTTAGATAGTACCCGTTTATCGTGACCCCCTTCGAAACATTTTCCCTTGTTATCAATATTTTAAGCTTAAAGCACTAAAAACTACTTTTATATGAAAAAGTCGAAATATGCATTACGTTTTATTTTTATGACAATACCGACAATATTAATATTACATTCTGTATAATAATATTATAGTCTACTACATTAAATATTTTAAACTTAAAATAAACACAGGTAAATTATTTTTTTAAAAATGAGAATAATTTATATATTTTATTGTTAATGATTAAACTGTAGCAGACAATCACTCTGAAATAATCAACTCATATATATATATATATATGCATTAGCCATTTATCAACTTTGTATTTTTTAATATTTATATTTTATCTACCCAACATGTGGGTAATGTGTATTACTATTAACCCAAAACCACTGTTAATACTATTAATAAAACGGAAGCTAAATTGTTAGTCATTACATTCTCATAAAGTTTTGAAAATATGTAAAATATTAAAAAGCATAACAATAGAAAAATATACTTGAATGTGACAAAATCCTCAAGTTATGCAAAGCAATATTTTAATTTTCCATTTTTTAAAGCGAATTTATACATTAGGTAATCTGCTACATTTTGCTAAATTAATTATGGATATTGTTTAAATGCTATAATAAGTTGAACTACATACAGATTCACATTCAATTTAAACATAAATATTTTTTTTTCTTAGTTTTATAAATATCTTACTTCAATTTAAATATATTGTGATGAAACCGAGTTTAAAAAAAAAAACGTTTATAGGGTGGTGCCTGACTTTGTTATTTAAGCGTCATTGGTTTGCTGTTCACGAATAACTAATAAGTTGAGGTCTTCATTTATAAATTATGTGGTTAATAATGGTTCGGATTCTTTTGAGGAAAAATTAATATTGAATTTTCCATTTCTCCAGTGTATATACATTGTAAAAAAAATTAATAGTAAGTAGGTAGGTAGACATAAACACAAAACAAAAAAAGTTAATATAAATAAAAATGTAATGTATAATACTATATTTTATATTTAGTATACCGAAACTATTATACAGAAATCAAACTTAAGATCGCACTTATGACTAGATATATGTATACACTGTGTACCTATACACAATATAGCAAATACATAATAAATTATAAAAGAGTTTGAGGAATCGAAATAAAATTTAATTGTGGTATGAATCCTAGGCATATAAAAATGTGCAGAAATTAAACTCAATCGGCAAGTCGCCGCCAAGCGTTCATTATATTGCGTTTCAGAGAGAGCACTTAGGATGATATATAGTTATCGAATGTTACGAAATGAATTCACACGACGAGAACACTTGGTAACTTTTGAAATAAACGGAGTAAAAATATTTAACTTTTTAATAAGAATAAGAAATTTGAAAATGTTGGAGCGTGAATAATCTTCCATAAGTCTCCGTGTTCGTTAGCTATACATAGATATAATTGTACATGACAGCTGCATATTATGTTTTTGAATAAAAATATTATAATAATTTCCAAATATTTTAGTGAGAAAACATTCTACGTCATTAAAATATGTGTTAAGAGGATGTACACCCGCATGTGTTGTCTACATCGTACGATTTAGACAGAACATGTTTGCGAAGTCTGAGCTCAATTTTGGTTCTGGAGTAAAAATACCTTACTATAAAAATTGAATTGTGACAATATTTATTAGGGAAATTCGTTGCGTTTTTTCCATTATACTCAATAAAACATTCATTATATCGTTTAGAAATAGCAAAAATTTCAACATTTTTAAAAAACTTTTTATCTTCTCAATGTGTGATTTTGATTTTACCTATAATTGGGTGCAGCTTACAATCACTGATTGTATGTACCACCCATTACCCATAACAGTCGTAACAGCACACAAGACGTTCCCAATCAGGTAAAAGGCAATCCCATCGTCGACCCATATTGGAAGTCTATGTTCCTGGGAAGGTCTATGACCTACTGTAAACTTTCCGTGTGTACGTATTCTACGTATCCTAGTATAGGAAACACCTAATGGGATCCGTAAGGAAATTACGTAGGATGCTATAAATTGGCGAGACACATTTACACCAAAAGTGACCTTGCTGATTTCCACCATATGAAATATTGACCGATTCTACATTTCCACTAAAAAAATGTCTATACTAATACATGTATTATAATACTTTTTTTAAAGTTTACAATAACGTTTATTTTAGACTTTGATTACATTTTCTTGGGAAATAAAAACGTTTAAAATGTGTTATAAGCAACTTGTCTTAGTATTATTCAACTTTAATCAAAATACAATTAACAGTATGTTATACATTTTAATGAATATACAAAATACCTTCATTGTAAATAATTTTTATACAGCAAGAATAATGAAGTAATAACAAGAACTTCGTACCAAACCCAAAATTTAAGTCATTCAAGTACTGAATAATAAAGTTAATACCTATTTGTTATCAGAATCTAAAATAAACATTATTGTTTTTTGAAAACGTGTTATTTTTTTCATTTTTTATTCAAGTTTTATTAAGTATTAACACCCCAAAGTGGCAAAGAGTACAGTTATATAGTTATTATATAGTTTTGCAAAAGATTATGTATCATGGATAGATATTGAATATTTAAACAAAGAAGAGTTGAAAAAAATTTAACAAATTTATAATATACAAATAATGCATGTAGGTTTAACTTTTTAAACAGAGAAGAAAAGAAAAAAGAATTTGAGATGTGAATCAAAAGAAAAATCAAAGTTAGATATAGGTACATTATTACAATAGCATCTAAAAGGCTATATACCTTAGGCTCCTATGTTTAATTATATATTTCTCAAGCATTGAGGTTATGATGTTAATATTATGCAGACAATTTTCTAGAGTCTAGGTAATATTGTAAGGGTCGTAAAATCTGGCGTTTGATCTAATAGCTACACACCGAAATAATTATTCGATCAATTAGAATGTTCACACTATTGTGAACCAAATTAAGGTTTCCGCTATAATAGCCTCTTGGCACGGCGAGGAAGGCGGGAAACGTCTGCGCCAAGGGATGGGCATTGGGTGTGTGTGTATGTACGTGGAAAGTATGATTACGTGTTTGTGTAACAGAGTCGTCGGCATGCGTGCAGTTACCGTGGCGAGGGGTTTGGACTTTAGACTTCGTTTGAAAGGGAGAAGAAATGAGTGTCGTGTACAATCAATTTTGTGCGAGTTGCAACGAAATTGGTATACCGTCAAAAGAATATTGCAGTTATTGATAGCATGACAATTATAGATATTGGCCAATAGATTGAGTGACAGTTGATAGCGTACGACAACTGATAGGATATGATATTTTCAAATTGATTTTATTTTATTAAATTATAATATCAATTAACTTCGTTATAAAATACAATATTACAATAAAATAAAAACGTGGTCTATCAATAATGTCGTACACTATCAGTTGTCATACTGCCTATAATTGACATGGGCCCAACGAAATTATACGAACAAAAATATAAGGTACCTATGCGTAGGTAATCGTCGTCGAACTTCTTTGTGTTGCCATTTGTATAATACATACAGCTGCTGCAGACTGCAGTAGGTTATAATTTCGCATATTTAAGCTTCTACGACGTATTATAATATATATAGGTACGCGTATGCCATTTATAATATTATTATTATGACGGTTGGATTTCGTGAGAATTATTTATCAGAAATAATTATTTTGCATACACCGTTAATAATAATTAGCAATATAAGAGCAGCAGGCCACATAAGGGTTTTATTTCAAATAGAAATCGTAGATAGGTAATAGGTACATAAAAAAAATTATGAGAAAAAAATAATAGGTACCTAATACGAATATTGTGCTCTACTTCGGTGGACAATGAACTGCAGAAGCCTTAAAATTACATTAGTGCGCGTCAGCTGTACTATGTAAATTGTATTCGTTTACGTTGAGTACTACAACAATCGTATGGCAAATACTACTTTCTCTGGTGAAGTGTAATATTATTGCTAATTACATACATAGGTCCCTATTATTTTTATTTTTTGAAAATATTTTCCATGGGCTATGGAACTTGAATCGATATAGTTAATATAAAATAGGTGATTAAATCAGTGTACTTACATATTATTATTTTAGTAGTTTTGTGCGGCAGTTCGTGTTCGTCGATTATACATAATAAATAAAACATAACACGGATCGTTAATATACGAGTAAAAATTATGTTCGGTCATAAAAGTTAAAATAATTTCCACAATAATAACCGTTTGAATAGATTTTTTATCTGTTAAAATATTTGACATTCACTCTATTCGTAAATTACAGTGTAAATATATATTTATGTATATTAGGTATACCAGATGTTTAAATAGCGGTAATAATCCAATCAAACAAAATACATAATTGAAGTGTCTGCCAGTTTGTCCGGACTAATCTTCAAAAATTCCGAATAGATATCGACGGGATATTCATAGGCATGCCTATAGGTAAAGCTGGGCATTAACGAGTTAAAAAGTGAATTAATTAATACTTTTTAACTAGTTACTTTCGGTTTTTCATTAACTTAACTGTTAACTTACTAATTTATTAACTAACGTGAAATTAACGGATTAATTTTTCACTTCAAGGAGTAGGTAAGTTAAGTTAATTTATTTTGTTTTTAATTTAATTATATTTCACTATTTCAGTCTATTTCGTTTTCATATCAGCAAATATTTACCGAGAATTGTTTTAAGTTAAAATCTATGTCATTCGAATCAAACTTGTATGGAAATACTATATAAAGTATAAACACTATTATAGTCTATAATTTAGTTTTGGGTTAGCAAAAAATTAAGTATGCTAGCGTTCTAAAAACAAATTAACTTCTTTTTAACTTGATAAAAAGTTAACAAAAAGTGTGTATTAACTTTTAACTTAACTGGGTTAACCTATATAGTTAACTTGACTTTTAACTTTTAACTTTTTATTATTGGTACATATCAACTTAGCTTAACTGAGTTAAAATCATCAACTTGCCCAGCTTTGCGGCTATAGGTAGAACATGCAGTTGGAGGAGTAGGTATAGATAGGACTTTGAAACGAGTGATCTGGATTACATTTTATTCCGAAAATGTTTATGTTTCCTATGTAAAAGTAGAAAAACTGTTGAAATTATAGGGATACAATGAATTTTTAAATAAAAATTCTGCGGAACTACTTATAAGTTATTTTACTGTGTTAAAAATCTGTGTTGTTCAAATTTGCTGTTCATTTCCTAGGATGGAGGTACACCTAAACTGGTTAAACCGATTTCTCATATGAAGTTTTTATACACTTCAACCAAAATACATCAGAAATACATTTTTAAACCCAAATCCAACGAAGCCCATATTTGACTGCCAACAATGTATTACCCATACCTACTATTACTGATAGTACACTGAAAATGAAAAGTATTTTTTGTTGGATACCCAACTGATAGAAACGATTTGATTTATAAACTAACAGTTTAACGAGTTCAATGTTATATCAATATATGTTATATAAATAAGTTGTTACAAAATATCCATACGGTTTAAGACAATTTTATTTATTTACTTCTCTCAGGGCTTTGACAATATGACTATTGTAAATATAATATGTCAATATATTATTATCATATACGGTTTTCGAAGCATCAATAAATAATTCATTGTTATTACACATGCCTATTATATTCAAGAGTAAAAATATATAAATACATCTATAAATTGACCATGAGTAATACAATATTATACGATTCAGATGTTAAATCATCATACACATTTGTCCTTGTTAATATAATATAATGTGTAAACCTTGACCTCCATATTTCATTATTTCCGATCGTTTTTCCCTAATTTATCTGCTCGCGCACCTATAGGTATAGAAAACTCTATTAAAAATACGAAACATCAGCATGATTATTAAAACCGAGCACTAAAAATTCAGTTTTTTTTTTAAATGCACTTTAATTCATCATATTATATCATCCTGCAATGTTAGTTATTTAAGTACGAAACCAAATAAATTATCGTTGTGTAACGGCACTAACGCCCATCATAAATATACTTTTTCGGTGATCGCGAATGTCGATGTAAATATCGCATATTTGTATCTCATAAATCAGGCGAAGCGGTTCATTTAAATCATATTATCAATCTTTCAACGTCTGAACAATACACTACATAATGACCTCTCCATTCCTATAGGCTATAGTACAGCACGTAGCCAAAATCCAGTATAGGTAAACGTTTCCACTAAAATCTATCCAACTATCGCAATCCTTTAATCTCAAATTCATCTGTTCTTAACATTTCAGGTGACTCCAGAAGACGTTTGAAATGCAAATGGTGCCGGGACCTTTTAAATGATTAAAAACTATTCCTCCATTGCCGTGAAATTCCATCACTGAATGGATTCTTCATCAAGACTACCGTCAAATTCCTACCACCATACAAAATATTTTATACTTATAGAAAAAAAAACATTTTTACAGATTGTATGATAAATGTTTTAAATATAAAAAATAATAGTAATAAAGAATTATATTAAAGATTGAAGAAAAATAAAACTATAAAAATAAGAACGTCTGCATATTATTATATAATTTCACATTTACGCACATTTTAGGCGTTTTAAAGTATTATCTTCTATTTGCTATATAAATTATTTGCATACCTAATAAATAATAATAAATGCGTATAGAATATAGACGCGATAACCCAATTTATTTTTCTCATATTGAGTTGTCAAAGAGTAATGTATTAATTTCCTAATTCGAAATAGCGCTTAATAGTTATTGCTAAAATAGGAAATACGATTGCTAAGGGGCAAGAAGAGATTTTGAGCATTTCTCCGACTTCCATTGAAAACGGGTAGAGCTATATGTTTATCATTATATATGAAGCGGAAATGTATTTATAGTATTTTTTAATTCACGTCCTGCCATCTTTTCGAATTACTGAAAGGACTTTATCCGGGTTATGAAAAATAGAACATCCTATTTCTAATTTTATATTGCCAATAGCTGTACACATATGTAATAATATTGAAATATTGCACAAGTTTTAAACAAAGTAACAATGCTCGTTCATTATTAAATTGTATAAGTAGATACCTATACAATGACATATCTGAATAAGTATATAACATACGAAATAGGAACAGTTATCTCCTACAATTATTTTGATTTGAAATGTATAGTATTTTTATGGTTAATAATATTATATTACCTTATTATTTATTATTCATTAAAAATACTTAAAATACTTATAAATAAAATAAATATATAGTATATGAATAAAATTTATTTAGGTACGACGATCATACTTTATGACATAGGTATACAGATTTTTGTATTAAAATTGTGTCCTGCATACTTCTGAATATATTTATATTTTATTGCGCTAATTACATTACTCTTGGGTTTTAGTTTGTAAAATGTGAATAATTGCATTAATTTACTTTCTCCGTTTTTTTTTTCATTTAGTGACTTATAAAAACAAATAAATTACTGGGATGGTCAAAATGGATTTAACGCTGATTTTTACACATTTGAACACATCATTACTCCTTTATCATAAAATAAATTTTTAAACCGATAAATATATTTGTTGTTATTTTTTATTACCATGTTAATGGCTAAGTGAGGTTATGAATTATGTATTTTCAACTTAACTCATTAAACAACGATTCTACCTTTTCATCAAATTACGTAGGTAAATATAAAATCAGTTTTTATAGCTTTGATGAGATTAAAATGATTCAATAAAACACGAATTTGCCGACAGATGAAGGATTTTGATTTTGCAAATTATATAATTTTGCCATTTTTAAGAGGTATCTGGTATATACGTATATAAGCATTGCAGATTATAATATTATGTAAACGAGTGTACAGTAGGTGTGAGTTGTTTGACGGGTAATTTTATTGATTTAGTTACCGTAGTAATTAATCATTCATTCCTGAAATTAATTTAAGTGAACGTAAATTATTAGGTACGCCAAATAAAAATATTTTGCATCTGTTTATTGCAATGTATGAAGTTGTTGCCGAGTGTCTGTTTTGCTCCAAATTAATTACTAGTACTTCCAATGACTTGATTGAGTATGGTACATTTATTGATCACATACATTCTCAACACAGAAATATCAAGGTAAATATTTTGAAATAAAATAATATTGATACAATATCACACACGACCCATTTTATAGAATAAAGGTACCTGCCTACTTTAACGTATTCGTTAATGTTATGAACAAAGCAAATAAGTTATGGGATTTGAATGTGCATAATATTTTATAATATTTAAGATTTATTGCGATGAATAAAATATACACATTTTTTGTGCATTTATATTATGAACATTTCAATGATTTTTTTGTTTCAAATCAAAGTGCATATTTTTTTCATTTGCTTATACGTATTTTTACTACAGCTGCCTCCTATATAATAAGAATAGTCGAACCAAAATAAATATTAATCAATAATATCTATAATATTAAAGTAAACAGTAATTTATTTTTTAAATTGAAAATTTAAAAAAATGTTGTAACATTATTTTTGTTATTAAAAGATAAAATATATATTTATAAACCGAAGACTTGTCAAATGTTTCTATTTTATATTTTATATTCGACGGCACTTGCATTTTTTATTTTTTACAACTTATTTGCCATATAGTCAAGCATAAAAATTGAATTGATAAACCCTATACCAATTGTATATTTTTAAACTCTAAATAATTTTAGAATCATTTTCTTAAAATGGTTACCGTTATGAGTTTCTATCATTCTCGATGTTTCACATAGGTATTATATGTACTTAGGTATTTTAGTTTACAAAAAATACTGAAATATTTTAATTTTAATTATACTAAAATAATTACGTTATCTTTAATAATTTACAAGAAATAGGCATTAATATTTGAAGTTTTATACGTTTTAGAATCTCAAACATCTATGTAATATGGTTATAATATTATGTATATTATGTACCAATACAAAACTAATATAAGAATTAAAATTATATGTATTACCATGTTTATAGTAAATATATCATAATGTAACTATGTAAGATTATGTTTAGTTTATCTGTAAAAAAAAATAAATTTTGGGATCAACTGCTGGATGTTCAATAATTTAATCTTTAAAATTTTTAAGTATCAAATCTACAAAATAAACAATTTCCCGAAATTATTATGTATGCCTGTACACTTTATATTATACACTATTCCCTTCAAACTTGTTGAAAATATCTGTAGGTCTTAATTTTGAGACTGGATTTGAATTCAAAGTCCATAATAAACAGTCGTAACACTGTAATAGCCAACAAGTATACTGTAATAAATCATGGCACATAATTGTTTTTTATAAATTAGATATCCAACGCAGATTCAACAATGTTCAAATCTATTTGGAATTATATAGACTCGGTGGAAGGAACCAATTTCGTATGCTTAAATTGTGGCTATAAAGGTAGACCAAAAGTAAAGTCGAGCAGAAATATTTCAGCTGACAATTTGGGCGAGCTTGGCACATGTTTTCCGCTATGTTTTATGGTGTATATGAAGCATCTGAAACGTCACCATGTCAAGGTCATATGCACATGTTGTAACAACGTCATTAGAAAAATTAATGAAAAATAAACATGTTGTATTTATTAAATAAGAATCATTCATTTTGTATGTATAGGCCTGCCACTTTGGTTAAACGATATAATATTTCATAACCGTAAATTATGTTTACCTATCAGTTTTAATATCCGTGTTAATTATGGTTAGAACCAAAAATGAACTGCTTATGCATGAATAAGATAAATAACTAATACTGGTGTTGATATAAGATTAGTTATGCCATGAAAATAATATTGGTTATAGATACATACTAGGTTTCCATTAATTTTATATAAATAATAGGTAGTGTTATCGATTGTAAATTGTTTCCTTAATAAATGCATTTCAAACTATATTTGTTTGAAAATTAGTATAATATATATAATTATATAAAACTACTGAATGTTAAATGTATATAAATATAATGTGAGTGTGACATTAAATATAGTTATATTAATTTCGATCTGTAGCTAGATATATTATATATTAATTATGTATACTCATTATTGTTCTATACTGCTCAGATGAATTATACTTAACTTTTAAACTATAAATATATTACTTTTTGAAGAAAATTAACCGCCAACAAAATGTATGGTTCACTTATTATTAGATAACTACTATTACATTTTTGATATACTGTTTTTTATATAATTAAAATGAAAGGTTATATGACGATTTAAATATTATTGATCTATATTAATAGTTTATTAATCATTTTTTAATAGCTTAAAATATTTAATTTTTCAGGGTAAGGTCAGTGATCACTGATTCGACAGACACCAAATCTACAACAAAATAATAAAATAGCTAGCTAGGTAGGTAACAGCTATGACGTATATTGTATATTCGATATACAGTGTATAAGATTTTATTCTATCGTAATTTTATTTTTCAAATGCAGTCTGCATCAACAAATTATTCCATTAATATATAGGTGTTGGATATTATATAAATAATTATAAAAATAAAAATTTTAATTTATTCATCATTGTCAAAAATCACTTTGTTATTAATATTTTACTCTAGTAGTTTTCCTAGTAAAAAATATTTTAATAACGATAAATAACAATAAAAGTTAAATTATTAAACATGAATTATTAAGACTTTTTTTAAATTTATATCGTAGATTATAGATATTATATTTATAAACTTATTAAAATTCGATGATAGATTTTTTCTTTTGTTGCAAAACGTGATTTTGACATGGGTATATTATAATGGTATACATTTAAGTATTAAGACAATCGATTGATTAGTCGATTATTATTTATTACATTTAGATGTAACCTAATAAATAGCGACATAAACAGCATAATAAGTTATAGGATATGACAAAGAGTTTCAATTGTACGTTATAATATGAATGATATAATACTATCGACGAATAATGTTCCAATATTTTTTTTTAAATTTGTTTTTTTTTTTATAATCTAGTAAAAGTTTAATATCTTTTTGATTTAAAATTACCCCAGTCAGTGGCTGTACAAATCGTATTGATAATAATTTATCATATTATATTATGATAACTTCACAAAATATCTTTTATTTACACAAGTTATTTTCCAGGTAACAAGATTAAAATTGTGGATCATCAACATTGTTATATTTAAATATTACACTCCTAATATTATGGTTTTCGGTGTAAAAACAATGCAGGCTTATTTTTATTAAATAACGTAAAATTCAGATTGTATTAGGACAATATAAAAACAATATTTAATATTTATCGTTTTACTCGTTTCCTTTGTCTAGCCTTTTGCATCAGCTGTATCAGAATGCAATGATTGTATATTATGTTTATTTAGTATTGTAAGTAATAAATACCTATTCAGTTATATGCTGCTGCTGCTGCTTCCTACCATGTACTACAGACACAATTATAAGACTCAATAGTTATATAGGTATTTTTTTTGAGCTATAGAAATATAGAATTAAATTAAAATACAAGGTAGTCAGTTATAAAATTGTTTAGTCGTATAGACACTATACTTCGAATCTAGGAAAAAAATCCCTATTTAATATAATTTAATAGTCAATCATATTAATACTTATTTATTGTAATATAATTTTGATGACTGATCGGGACACTAGGTATAACTACTCATATACGAAATCGATCCATTCATCTAAATTTGTCCATTTCATGAAGTAGAAATGGTAAATATAATATACTGTGTGTCCACAAAAACTCTTACACAGTATATAATAAAAGTAAATATTTGTCATTTAAAAAAAAATTAAAAAAAATAGTGAATACTTATCAAACAAACAAAAATTTTAAGATCAGAAGATCATTTCAATTTAAAATTAAAGTGAATCAGTGGCATATATAGGGGCGGGGGTGCAGCCCCCGTCCCAAATCGCAAATTTCCTCTATATAAACTGTTCAATATATAGTAGCATCTAAAACTCTAGGTGCTATATAGATCACTTCTACCCACCTCAAAAATTATTTCTATATACTAGAGTGAATTGACTTCTTACAAAACTTAAAGTTAAGATTATTATCTAGGCAATATCATAGGCTTTATATTATATTTTAATTTTAAAGTGAGTTATGAGTATTTTATGATGTATACAATTACGTATATATAAGTATTTGCTTTGGGGATATTTTTCCCAACTACCTATAGGTACTTCCTAGTTGTAGTTATTTTGAATAGGCATAATATGATGAAATATTAAATTACGTGACACAAACTTTCATTAAGAGGACGTGATACCCGCGCATGTGTTGTCTCCGTCTTACAAGTGCATAACATAACAAATTATACGCAAAGCAGAACACGTGTAGCTCCGTTAACTTAAAAATTTTGAGTAGATTGACCACTTATAAAATCTAAAGGTAAGATTATTATCTAGACAACCTCATGAGCTTTTTATTATATTTTAATTTTAAGCGAGCTATGAGTGTTTTA
>NC_042495.1:47801669-47804093 GCF_005508785.2 Acyrthosiphon pisum | reverse complement strand
AAAAATAGAAAAACAATAGCCTTAACATTGAAATAATGGCTGTTACGAATTTATGATTGTATTAAGAAAGCAAAATATGTCTATTAACTATTACATTACAAACTTATAGCATTTAATTGAATAGGTATGATTATAGGAACTATTGAAATAATATTCTTACCTACATATTACATTTAGTAAGTATTTATAACTTTCGAGATTAGATGGAAAATATATTTTATAGTTAAAACTAGTACAGTTTTATTGTGCATTTTCACCACTTTTTTATTTTAATATTTTACGTTCAAGATAACGTCACGTTCATTATTTGTTCGTTAAAATTAGTTTCAGTCGGAAAAGAACCACCCCGGGTTATAGTCCTGTGTAATAAGTTTAAAATATGGGTAAGGATTGTGTTGGTAAAAAGATGATTTTTAATAGAATAATGAAGGTGAGATAACAAAATAGTATTGTAAAGTTATTCATTTGATTATGCATACGATATTAGTATATTACTGAAATATGTTGTTAAGTTAATTTGCAAGGACACATTTCTGAAGGTTAGGTTAGGTTAGGTTAGTGTGGCTCACCAAGCATGCTCGCCTCTCCCACCAATTATCCCTTTAATAATGTATTTATTTAAATTCTGATTTTTGGGATTTTTAAATATACGTAAGTATTATCTAATGACCACATTTTCAAATACTTGAGATTTTTTGTACTTAGTACATAAACAGTGTCCTATTGTGATATAAACTTCTGTTTTAGGAAAGAATACTCCCCTTTTTTACAGTAAATTTTTTGAAAATGTTGATGTACCTAATTCAAAATTTAAACGAGTAGCTTGTCAGTTATTAAAATATTTACACTAAGAATAATGTCCTTAAAAATTATAATATATATACGAAGAATTAGATCTAGTATTTATTATACTTGGACTATATTATTTACAAATTACAAATCAAATAAATTATAATTGCCTTTTAATTGATCAAAAATGTATAGCTGTAAAAATTGAACATATACAACAACTACAACATTATTAGCACATTTTCTTGATTTTCTTACAATTTAAACATCAAATGCTTATAAAAAATATCGTATGTATGTACCTATATTTAATATTTTTAAATTACTATAGTAAAAACTTATAAGGAACTTCATTTTAAAGCATTTTTATACAACAATTTTTTATTGGAAGTTATAGAAAAAACTAATAACAATTTAAAATCAAAAATGTCTATAATATTGGCTCATAAATGTTTGACATTTTTAAATTTTTTTATCATGTATAGAAAATGTTAATGTAAATATTTGGTGAAAATTACAAGTACCTACCGCCAGTTATTTTTTTTTTTTTTTTAGTTACATAAAGAAAAAACCAAAATCGATTTCGCCTTTCTGATTTTGATTTTCTGATATTTTGAAAAATTCGCTTGTGGTGTTATTCAATTTAATTTTGTTTTATATGTTTGGTTTAATTTTAGTAGTGTTTACAATTTTTTTGGGAATACAATATAGTCCATAACGTTTTATTTATATTGGATTTTGTTTGAGCTCTTTATTATATCAAAATATGCAGTATGTTATTATACCGTAGAGTAACAATATAAGAGTATAATAGCAATTTTAGAAGAATATAATATGCATTATATTATTTTAACAGCGGTAAGTTAATTTGAATTAGTAATTATCTAAATTTTAAACATATTATCTAATAATTAAAATTTTATTTTTTTACAATGTTTTACAAATTGCCTATAATATTCCCCTTAAAAACGGATGTTTGGCATCCTCATAATATCGTCTGAACAACTTAAAGCATGTAGGTAGCCAGGTAAGTAAATAATTTTATTATGTGTATTTACAAAAATATTTTATGGTATCATAAAATATAATATATACATATTATGTATAATTATTCTAGTATTGACGTGGTTAAACAAATTATTCGTTTTCCACAAACCGCTAAGTTTAATTTATTTTACTTGACCACAAGAAAAAATTATTTGTTAATACTAACAAATTATTAACTTTTCAAAAAATAATTTATGGCCATAGGAAAATTATTAATTTTAATCATAGGTAACTACTCTGATATAACTATTCTTGTGAGAACAAAAAAATTATTTTGGTTTGTAGGAATGAAGTATTTTTCGGAAATTCCACAAACAATCTTGGGGTTACACAAATGTAGTTCCTTAGACTTATTTCATCAGACCACTATAACTTAATTTATTAATATTAATTTTTAGATTCTGAGTGGTACGATGAATGTATTGATTTTACAATGATGTGTGTTTTTTTTTTTATTTTAAGTTATTTTATTTTTTTGTGTCTGTCATCACCTTTTAGGACAGTAAAAGTGCTTGGATTTTCTTCAACAGTACCTTTTCTGATAGGAAAGTGAATATATAGTTGGTACTTTGGGGGGTCAAAAGTAAA
>NC_042495.1:47712788-47800435 GCF_005508785.2 Acyrthosiphon pisum | reverse complement strand
TTTCCAATTTAGACGAAATTACATATTAAAAACCTGAGAAGTAAGTATTCTAAAGTATACTATATATATCTATGATAGTACACGGTTTGTTGTTAATGTATAACGCGTTACCTGATTGATATTGTGATATAATTAATTTGGAATTTATGATTACTACCTATTATAGGTCAATTTTTTTTTAATACTATAGATTAGTATACCTATAATAGGTATGTCTAATACCTAGACTGACAAACCGTCTCCACTCAGAATCGTTTTTTTATAGAGTGATATTATATCATTGAATTCAAATTTAATACTATCCATTTTACAGTGACCCACTTATAACCTACTGTACAGCAGAGCGAAATCCACTTACCCACCTTTTTTTTTTAACATAAACATATTTACAGTTTGTAATTTATATAATAATTATTTAGTACATTTAATCGTTGGCAGTAATTACAATTACAAAATTATTAAAATAGTGGGTTCATTGGCATTTCTTTAAATTATAATATTTACTGCGGCTTACCAGTTACCAGTAATGAAAATAAGGTTGGATAACATTTCCTCCAGATAAAATGACAGAAACAATTTTTAGTTTAGAGTATAATACAATCATTTAAAATCTATAGGTATAAACCATAAGGTATGGATTTTAAATTAATTATTTTAAAATATCTAGATTATGTATATTATGCACTTATGTCAAATTCTTGATCAAGAAATTCTAATATTATACATTTTTATTGCAGTTACTTAATATATTTTCAAATATAACTGTTATTTGTTTCTCATATAATAATTTGAGTTATTTTCTATTGTAAATGAATAACATAATCTTAAGTAGTAGAGATTTTTAATCACATGATAATAATAGCTTATATTACTTATATGATACATAATAATAACAAAAAATAGATATTATTATTTTGCTATGTAACTTACTTATAAGTTTAAAGATATACCTAGGTATGAATTTTGCAATTTATATTTGGGGTATAGGATATAAGAGATATTGTTCAACACTAAAATGCTCAATATACAACTAAGTCCAATATATTAACTATATGTGATTATGTCTAATAGGCGTCATCGTTATGATGACCATTGTCAAATATACGATAACGTTCAATATTTAACAATTTTCAATATAATATTATAATGTCTAAAGAAAAGAACAATAAAATATTTCTGATAACGACAATATCAACTTCACGGGGTCTGAACATAATTTTAAACTGCATGAAATCGGTCTTAGACATCGGGGAATATCGTTTTCACTTGTATACGTCTTATAAATAATTAAGTACTATGTTCGCCAACCGATTATGATTTTCTCGATATTTTCGACTTAGTATAGGCAGCTGTTTGTTATTTACATCTGTCCACCTAGTGCTTACAGGATAATAAAGACCTTCAGTATCACTTTGCTGTCTTTGAAGTTTCCGAATAAATTGTCAAATATTTACATTGTGGGCTACTATACTAATCATTGAAATAAAGACTGAAATCCTTCTATTACACTGTCATCACTAATTTTGTACTGTCCCAGTAACAAGAAAATAATATTATATATTTGTACACAATCCAAAAAGTCCCACACAGATAGATTTTGTGGTACAGATAGACTTCTTCCTCTTGCTGGATGTCCAATAATGTATATGTTGCATCCACAACGATGCTAAATCTTATGCATCTTCATTAAATTAATTCATACAGTGCAGGTGAGTGGATCATAACACATATACAATATACATTTGTTATTAAAAATATATAAATTAAGATAAATAAAAATAAACAAACACTATTTAGTATAAAACTATGGGTACGATTTTTTATTCAAGTTATAAGTAATTTTAAGTACTTTTGCATTTTCGACATTTAAGATCCTGTCCGATCCTGTAGGTATGTTGTTTGTACCTACCTTGGACTATATTTTGATGTCAATAAGCATTTTGTTAATTTTATAAATTGACATTTTATGCATTGGATATTTTGAACGCCGGTAGTCGTTTGCGCATCACTATTGTTATTTTTGACCTTTTTTGTAAGACAGTTGTGCATCGTTCGATTTTTGGGTTATACATCGTTTGCGCATCGATCGTTTAAAAGGTCATACATCATTTGCGCATTAATATTATTTAACAATAGAACTGAAAAAAAGGTGTTTACCCAAAAGCGTATAGCTTCTCTCAAACTATTTGTATTATAATTATAACTATGACTGTAATATTCTTAATTGAACTGAACAAAATTGAGTTGAATTAATTTTTACTCAAACTATCTATATGTTATATTTTATATATTTTTTACTATAACAATGCCCATGCAATGTACCTAATTAAACTGAATATTAAATTTTTAACTACAAAATAATTTGCAAATTGTTGAGCTTTTTATAAATTTGGTCAACATTTAACTTTAAATGCTTATTGAACAAAAACTTGTGTCTATGAATATTAAATTATTCATTATCTATATAATATTATATGTGTGTACAATTATTTTTATACCCTTCTATTGTTTAGAATTTTGATGCGCATATGATGTACGATAATTTGGTACAGGTAAACAGACGATGCGCAAATGATAATCTGTCGCCGATGCGCAAATGATGTACGATATTTTGGCACAGGTAAACAGACGATACGCAAACGATATACGGCCATTTTGAATTGGACATTATTTTTGGTAAGTATTTTTTCAATTCAGATTAAATACATTTTCTCCGTTAAATAATTCATACGTTAGGTAGGTACATTAAAGGAAAAAATGACAATTTTGTATTGAAAGAAATCTGAAACTTGTTTTTCTTGTTCCATACCCAATAATGCCAGAAATATTTACTAGAAATGTTGAATCCATTTTAGTTGATTATATAAAAATGAATAGATAATTTTTTTTGTAATCATCTCTGTTTTAAAGACATTGTTTTATATTTATACTAGCTGCCCGATCTTACTCCGGAAGAAATTATTTTTTTATAATTTAATTTAAAAACATATGACTGTTTTTGGCCGTACAAATAATATAATTTAATTACATATTGTAGTTATTGTTATTGCTAATTTCTGAAAATTATATATCCTACATTTTGAATTCAACCACTGGAATGGTAAATTTTATTCTTTTTATTATAGAATAGAGATAAGGTAGAAAAAAATGTGACGATAAATTATTTGTTCAATGAATAATATATATTATATATATTTTAAATGGAAAAATGCAATTGCAAACAAATAAATAAATAATCAATAATAATTATAATAATAATAAATAAACAAACCGGTTTCCTTCGTCTCCAAAATCAAGTTAGATTCTTATATATATATATATATATAATAGATTATGACATGTTAATAATAATGGCAATTTCTGCTTCAATAAATATATTGAGTTTTCAAAAAATATATTTTACATTCTAATAATTGGTTCATTTCAATAATTTAGTATAATGTAAGAGCATAACCTAACAAGTATAGGGTATACATTTTCATGCGTAAACTTACAATATAAAGAAGCGGGTAAGTGGAAGTCGCTTTGTTGTACAGTATACCTAGGTTACAAGTAGATGACTGTAATGGATGGTGTTAAATTTGAATTCAAAGATATAATATAAATATCATTGAATACCAAAAACGATTTTGAGCAGTGACAGTTTGTCAGCATAGGATATTTTATTTATTATATTTATATTGTTATTTTTATTGCGGTAGCCAGTAAGTTGAATTAATATTATTGGTATATTATCATATATTTGTATATATTATACTTTAGAAGTTCCAAGTACTTACAAATAATATTTTTAAATTACAACACAAAACTCAAATCGTTATTCTTCATTTAAATATCTAATTTTGTCCAAATTTGAACTTTAAATGCTCATAAAAAAAGATCATGCCTATATATTTTTAATATTTTTAATCTGATATTGAAACAATGTGTGAGGAGCCTTGTATACAATTTTAACCCAAAGAATACAATTTTATTTACATATATAGAAAAAAAAACTAAAAAAAATGATAATTAAAAATGTCCGTAAATAACTCGAAACTAGTCAAAATATTTTGAAAATGTTTTGTGTAAAGAAAACGCTAATATAAACAGTCAATGAAAATTGTATGTGTTAACGGTAATTTTTTTAAGAGATAAGCCAAAAGTTAAAATAGATTTAATCAAAAACCGAGTTTGCGTAAAATTTCCTGTTGTTCCTAATTTTTTTTTTGTTTTTCCAGACACATTTCAAAAGTACTAGGATTTTTAAATTTTGCGTCCTTAATGTACCAACTACGCCGGAAAACATACTGAAGTTGAAAATCCAAGCATTATTTCAACTTCCTATCCTGTAAACAGTCACAAAAAAAACACACACATCATTGTCAAATAAATACATCCATCGCTCCGCTCAGAATCTAAAATGGAATCAGCATTTTTAAATGACCATTGATCACTGTATACATTTTACAAATCAATCGATAAAATATATGAATATTAGGCTTCATTTTTATTTTAAATAATTATATATTATATGTAATAAAATTAACCGAATCACGAGTTTTTGACCCTTGAGGCTTGAATATTCTAAAAATAGCAAAATATAGGTTTTAAATCCTTTTGGCAAAGTTATTTCTTGAAGACTAGTTACTAAAAATAAAATTAGTTTTTATAACTTAAGAGTTTACATTTACAATCATTCTTTGTGTTATTACAAGAGCACAAAGCAAAATTACTTTTAATCGAATCAACCGTACCTATTATATATATATATATCTACATAATACATTCTCCTGCATCTTTTTACGCATATTATAAATAATAAAATATAATAGAAATATGAATAGTTTTTGTGAAGTTTTAAGCTCATTCAGAACATCAATAATGTTGTCCGCTCGAAAACTATTTTAATCAGGTAAAAATAACATTAAAATCCAGACCAACATCGAAGGTACAAACGAAGTATTTGATGTATAATATTATTGCGTATTGCATCCATTAACTCGTGTTAAAGTGCGCATGTCCAAACACGGAAATGTTGGTAAAGTTGAGTTTTCACATCATTTATTATAATTAAATAATATATAAAATCACGACTCAGCAGTCTTTGGCGGTTAGGTTAGGTTAAGGTGGTCTTAGGTTTTTAAAAATATTGAAAGACCATATTATTATTATGGTCAAACATTTCGATTTTTTACTATTTAAGCGTAGTGTCCTATGGTGATACAAACTGATTTTTACCAAACCAATTTATGAGAACTACCATTTTCTACAATAAATCGTGAAGCAGAATAATATGTTTAAATGTTTTTTTTGAAATTTTTGATACATCTATATAGCTATATAGCAGGCGTAACCAATCCATGGACCGGATCTGGTAAGTAGAAATATTCCAACCAGCCCGTGACCATTTTATAAAATTACAAATTTTTATAGGTATAAATAAAAATAAATATAAAAATTTTAAGTATAAATTTTAGTGTATATTTTATCAAAATATATAGCCCGTAAACATATAGGTATATATGGACAGTAGTATATAGATATAAATTTCAAATGGGGCCAGGAAGTTGAAAAAGGTTGGGCACGCTTCATTTATAGATTAAATAAAATATATGTGTATCGAAATATTCAAACTTACATAGTTAATGAGTTATTAATATTTATGTTTTAAGAATAATAGTCCTCAGGAATGGTTTTACATAAAATATAAAATATAATATGTAATATTTAATCTAGTGCTTATCATATTCAGACATATGATATATTCAGTCAATTTTTACAAATAAAAACATTTTTCTAAGATAATATTAATTTTTTTAATAATTTTGAAATCATTATAGCCCCCATATATTTTAAGCCTAATATTATATTTTACATTCTTATTTTTAGTACTACCTACTTCGAGTACCACACCATCTACATGAGGACAAATAATTTTACTCAGAAACTACGGAGTTAGTTTGAAGTTAATTTTATAGATATGCTTCAATATTTCCAAATAGGTTCATCGAAGGATTTTACAATACTTTTTTTATAGCATAGAATTTGAATAAATAAATTATTATACGAATATAATATGGGGTTGAGCATGCTTGGTGAATCACCCTGTATACTTTTATAATAAAAATGGTACCTATTTTATATTATATATAGACTGCAATTTCGAAATGTCATGGCATCTCGGAGACACACTTTATCGCAGATCGTCGTCGTTGATTGCATTCAATTTCGTATATGTATGTTAGAAACCGTGTTACGCCTTTATTATGTCTTATATATTATTTAAAATTTAAGTCAATACGCACACGCATTTCGGTTTCAGAAGAAACTTCTGCTGCATAATATATTATAGGTACCTATTTACATTATTTTAGGACCAAGAATGTACGATATTTTGCATCTTAATCATGATCTCTAGCTGCACATTATGTCTTTTCAAGTACAGTTGTACCTATATTATATATTATACTCGGTCTGTATACACGTTGACGAGTTTAAAAAATCAATTTCTTGGATTGTTGGTCTTTTATATATTTCTGGAAATTTATGTTTCGTTTTGAGATTATTTTATTACACGCTTCTATTGTAGATCCGAGTAAATTCTCCAATTTAAATCCATCAAATCTTTTGTTTTTATTTAATTTTCTTACCTTAAAAAGTTTTCCCTCTACATTTAAAAATCATCATATATAGTGTATACTGCAGTGACATTTTTAATTTTTAATATAAATTTTTTTGTATTTTAATGCAAAATACATTTCGATAAAATGTTGTTTTCTGAAATTTTTAATATTCATTTTTTTTTTTTATAAAGTTCTATTATAATTTCTTACATGCGCATTCCTGACCTTTATGTGCAGCATGAATTGTTTTTTTTACGACATTTTTAATATTTTGGTATTAGGTATTTAAAATTAAATTTTATATTTTTTACCATTTTAGTAGGTACCTAGTACCTATACATTACAATTTCAGCCCTAATTATTATTATAACTATTATTGTGAGCATCTACGATTAGATTATAATATTATTATCTTATATTTCACTCATATGCGATTTATTCTATCGTACACCCTGCGGCCCTGCCTAATGCCATATTCGTATCCACTATAATATTATTCAGTCATCGCCTCCATCATCGCCAAGCTTAATTATTATATACATAACATAATATCATTGCAATATTTACGTTGAACACTGACCACGGTCAACGGATAGAATATTATTATGTTACGTTCTTATGAATGCACACGAACACACACACACACACTTACACGAGCGTCAGTGGAACGCGTAAAAAGAATATGGCCGACAAACGATTTAGTGTGTAACACATATAATATTATAATAATATTTCAGGTTTCGTATGGTCGGCAACACGCACGCGAGGTAAACCACGCAGTCATAATAATAATAACAAACATTATAAAAAAAAAAAAACCGATGGATTTCGACGAAACTCATCGCACAACACCTATAATATTATGTGATTTAGCAAAATCAATTTTGTACGGTGCAAGTACCATATCTACCTATATATTATTATACGAACGCATCACTGTGTTATGTATGTTTATCGACACAGGGTTAAGACTTTTAGGATTTTTATACTCAAAATATATACTTTTATATAATGCGCGTGAATTCGAGGTATGATACGAGGAAATTATTATACCACGAGAGCATTACTACATTACGACGTGGTATACAGGGTGATCTCTTTTAAGGCTTTTAAGATTTGTGTGCACATTATTGGTTGCGTAATATATATGCACCTAATAATGTGCATACATTCGATATTTGTCGTATTCCGATATTTGGAATACTTACGGTATAGTGCATATAGGACATATTTTTCTGGCAACATAATTTTTTCGAACATTTTGATGTTGGCTGCATACTCAGTTCAACATTTGAATGAGTTTCTTGTATTATTCTACTTTATGCAATATGGTCTTCTGAATAATATTGTGTTAAAATAAATAATATGTGAGGGCTTAGCTTCTTTGGTTACGTTACACACAAAAAATATTACAAGTTTATAGGTATACCATAACTCAGCTACTATAATAGTACACTATAATGCACTCGTATTTATAAATATTAAATTTCAAAAAAATCGAATACACCTGTGAAGCGAGATGAAATACGTGTCGAGTGCGTAAGAGTCGCAGTTATAGGTGGAGGGGCATTAGTTTGGACCACTTCCCCCCCCCTCCGATTGGACCTTATTATTAAAGTATTCGTATAGAGTTCAGATCAACCTTACTCGGTAAAAATTGTAATAATAATATTTAAACATTATAATTATATAAATAATGATATTATAATATGCGTACCATGAAAAAGTACCTATATTTGATATAATAATGTTATTTTTATGTACCTCAGGAAATGTTGTGCACGCGTGGCGGAAACGCTTTACAATATGTTATTATCATCACCTCGGGCCTCCGAATCGTACAACAATATAACAATAGTATAACAATAATAATATTTCTGTAGGTATACACATGGGTTCGCGCCGAAATTCGTTTGCCATATATAATATCATATTATTCGCCGCCGGCACTCCCTGCAGAAGAACGCGTACCTGTGTGTAAACCTATATACGATGCATTGTAATATTTTAGCAGGAGCTGTATAGTATGTTTATACATTACGACCATTTTCGGTTACACTAGACCGACCCCAGTTTTCGGTACACACGACTTTATCGTCCAGAACGAGTCCCGTACGCACACGCACTAAAATAATAATAATTATTATAATATGATATCATAACAATATTATAATACATGGTTAGAACGCACTTATATATATATATGTGTGTGTAATGTACAACATACGCGATTTCCGGTATCGCCCACACACGCCTCGCCGCCACGGCCCACCCTCCCCGCAACCCATCGTCGGTCGTAATTATTTGCAGTTTTAACGAGCTCGCGGAAACGAAAAAAAAATATAAAAAATACATCACACGTATATACATAAAATAAAAACTTTAGTTCGATTTCACTTGTTATCGGGGTTCAGGACTTAAATAATAATAGTAATACCTATTATGTACGTACCGATATTGTACATTTGTTGTACGTGACCCGCACATGACTCGTTGTGTCTCCGTCATAACAAGAGGATGCCACCCATTCATTTGTTTTTCTCCGTCGTATACCCACTGCACGTACGACATGGCAAAATATGTTCGTTCACTATAGCTTCAATTATAGTGTGCCGTTAGTTTTGATATTAGAGTGAATTCTTAATGTAATTTTTTTAGATAAAAACATTATCTGCGTTCAAGAGTCGGCTTTTGTTAGATATTTTAATTTTAATATGTGCAATTTTAATTTTTTAACATATCACATACCAATGTCTGGCTTGAAAATGAAAATATCAAAAAATCACCGACGCTTAAGCACAGAAAATGTTCTTACATAAAAGTTTGACAATAGATCGATTCACTCTAATAGCAACGTCCAACATTGTTAAGCACACTGTATTGGAACAACTGAACGAAAATTTGCCAAGTCGTACGTGTGAAGACAATAAATACATGGGTAGCGTCCTCTTAAGGCAACAGTGTTCATTACCATTTACAAAATTAATTATTACGTTCACGTTTAGCTTCGTCGATTTTATTATTACAGTGAATATTATATCTTATCATCGAACTTAAAGGTGACTTAATTTTTCTGTGTTTTGGTCAAAAGTGTATTTTTTAGATATTTTAATTCTAAAACGAGCTTTGAGCCGATTCTTAAATAATATTGTAATATTTTACAATACTAAACGTATATGAATCATTTTCAATGTTGTTTGATAATAATTTACTCTTGTATTAAAACTAACGAAGCTAAACATGAACTAATGAGCCTAAATTTGCGTATGCTACCTACGCACAAGTCGGGTACAACGAATGCGGGCGTCCACATCTTTGGCGAAATTAATTGAAACGAAATCTTATTTAAGTTAAGTAAGGGACACCTCCAAAAATTAGCACTGAACCCCAAAATTCTCAAGTAGGGCTCTGAACGCAAACCTACTTTTTCAAATTTATTATTTTACGATAATTTTTCTCGGAACATAAATATTATATGTGGCAACACTGGCCAACCAGTTTCGAAATAAAAGATTTTATTAATCACGTAGACATAATAACCAAGTTTAAAAAAACGTGTTATTATTATGTCTATGTTTAATCCATATCCAAATAATAATAATCATTTCCTACTTGAGATAACTATAAAATAAGATAATATGATGTTTTTCTACGTCTGTAGATTACACACATTATAATTTTAGATAAACGGCGCACTTAAAAACATTTTTTCTTGATCTTAACATAAATAATATGTTTTTGGGCTGGATACACGTTTTTTTGTTGCTGACAGACTTTTTGTAATGTTTTCGTCGTTATGGTTACTTATACTGACAAAAACATATTATAATCATTATTCATAGATTTACCTTGTAGTGAGAAAATATAGAGTAACGCGCTATGGTTTTTATTATGAATCTTGCAGATTATACCTATCTAGTTACCGATGTTTTATTAAAATATCATCTGCTCCACAATATAGTATAGATAATACTGATACGACTTAATTATGCATAATATATTCAATTTTAAACATTGGTAACAACTGTAATCGTACAAATTTGAAACTGTGAACGATGTGCGGGCACGTTTTAGGAAGCTTAGTTATTAACTGCTGTACATAATATAATATTATATATTTATATGCGACTATTGATGCAAGTTAAACGCTGTGGTCGCCGCGTGGTGAAGGGTTTTTGCATCACGACCGGCCTCGGCCAAGGGGTGGCACATAATATTGGAATAATATTCAACGACAGATGGTTTGCGCCTTTTTTCTCCACACAATACCTATCATAATAACGTGCGTGTTTAATGCATATTTAATTATGTATACACAATACACATTATATTTTATGCGTACCGCGTTCGGCTGCAGTCGTCCATATTGTTTTTTATTCCACAAAATATATTATTATACTAAATAGTTTAGTTCCCAAGTGAGGTAGCCAGGAAAAACGCGATTTTTCGTCCTGAAATGTGTTACACGTGTAATACTATAATTACGGCGAGATACCTACATTTACAAATATTTATTGTTTATTATGACTGTCGGCCCAACTACCTGTTCTTAAAAAAAAAAATGTATATTAAGTTATACAAGATTGTGCGGTTCGTTGAGTCGTAGGTCGTGATAGTTATTGTATTGGCCTTCTCATCAACATAATACTGTTATAGGTTAGTACCTATATAATATGCAGCTACCTACCTCAAAAAAACTACATAGGTAATATTGTACTAAGGAATGTTTTGAAGTGTTTTCAATTTTCTGCCCACAAATATTATTAGGTATCTACATCTCTTAAATTATTATAGTATAATGATATTTTACCTTAATAAACTATTTTCACCGAGACAGAAAATTACTATTGCTTCGTCATAAATTTATAATCCAGATTAAGTATAGTGGTTTCGTGTCATGTTGAAATGCTATAAAATACATCTATTGAACTATTTCAATAGTTTTGTTTTAATCTCAAAAAGGAAATATTATGTGAGGATAAATTTAAGGTTTAGGTATTTATATATATAGTAATGACAGCTTTATAGTTTCGATTCAATTGTCATATTATCATATATAGGCTGTGACCGTGCCTCGGGCTCACTCTTGGACTATAATATAATATTATACATATTTTAAATGATTACAGTCAATATATATCCGACTGTCGTTTTATTCAGTTCTATGTTGGCGACGGACAACCTTCAAGTTTTCACGCCAAATGACATTTCTAATCATTCGGTGTCGTATACATAACATACGCATATATATATATATAATAGTAACGTCCAGCAAAACAAATAAGGTCACCAAAGTGTGTACCCCAACGGTTTCCCATGTTTAGAACTCCAATCGTCTCATTGTCAACGGGTTCGTTAGATCATTTTAATTGGTCGTATAAGGATAAATGAAATGAAAAAACACAAATTTCAAATCACATGTCGACAAAGTCATTTCTATAGGATGAAATTAATTGTTGAAATGCATTTTAAATCGAATGTTTTGTAATCATACAGCGTGTAACGCAACGTTGCAAATTTATATCGCGTTAATAACTTACCTTACTATACGTTTAAATGTAGGTATATAATAAATAATAGTAATAATATAATATACATCAGCTGTAGACGGATTGTGCTGCAGTTATGACTACCAAAAAAGTTTATACTTACATGCGTGTCGCAGAATATTTATTTTGTATAATTTTGTTATTGCATACACTTACCTACTAAACTAGGTAACCAATAATTTATTTTGAGCAGTAAGGTGTGAAAAACATTCTGATGACTACATAGATTCGCCACGGAAAAATAACGGATCATGTCGAATAGTTTTATGTGTATAGCTAATTTAAAATAGCTACCTATAACCTAACCTAACCTAATAACTAGCTAGTTTTGGTTATATGTACCTATGATTATGAATATAGTTATATTAGTAAGGGTAACCGGGATACCCGGTGGCAGTGAAAATTCCATGGTTTTTGTTTTACGAAATGCAATAATATCATTCGATAATAGATTTTATAATATTACATATTTCCACATTTTGTACAATTCCGAAAAAAAATTAACGGATATTTTTCATTCTCCGTGGTATAAATAATGCAGCCATGAATTTTAAGGAACATTTATTTTTTGTGTTAGTTAACTAATTTGAAATACCATCATAGTTAAACCTCGTAGGTATATAGTTGATCGATTAATTTAAGTGCTCATTTATACTAACATATTTTATTATGATTATTATTTATTATTTTTTTCATACGAGCCGATAGCAATTAGTTAATTAATGACAAAACTATATCACATATGTATCGTTTATATAGGTAAATGTATGTAATTAAATATAATTACAATTATTAATATGTTTAGATTATTGTAGTATTATAAAATGCATTCGACCTGCAGCTTTTCGTTGCACATTATCTATTTTGAAGGACATATATTTTCCTACACGGCTACACGGCTGTATATCATAAGTCAGCATGTGTGAGAGTGATCATAATATTGAATAATACTATATAAATTTAGCACAATATATTTTCTAAAATTAAATTCATAATATTTGTCCAACTTGTTATCGTCATGGTTAATGAGAATTATGCATTATAGAATGTATCCTATGCACGCAAATTAATTTCCTTGTACAAGAGTCGTGTTCAAATATCCTTGATGACTACATAATATAATATAAAAATATAATAGCAACTGCAGAAAACATCGATTAAAAGTAAAACGATAAATTATGAATTTCAACCTTTAGTCAAATATAGACAAACCTATAGTGAAATTAAAATTCTTGACAAATAATAATATAATACTGTATAGTGTATAATAGTACCGGCACATTCAATATTTTAATGTATTGCCGTTCAACACGTATTTTATAAATTTATTCATCCTCTGAAAACTAAAGACATAAAAATTAGTTAATATTTTGCACCGTTAGCAGGTAGGTTCGTATATACGCAAACGAAATAATATGTAAACTCTGCAATTACTGGACCTAAGTTTATAGTTTTTACGTATACCCACATCTAAAATTAACAAGTAATCAGAATAATTTCGCTGCAATAAAATCAAACATTTTAATGCATATTTTAATTGAACACCGTATCATATATATTTTATAGTTTAATAAAAATAGTTGTATAATATTAAATTTCACAATTATACACGTTTATTCTAAATGTATTTTAATCTACCGTGCCTATATTATAAAATTATATATATATATAAAAACAGCTATTACTATATTAAATATAATAGTTGTCCGTGAGGTTTTGAAATCAAGCGACAAACGTAATATTCGAATAAAATGTAATCACGAATTCGAATAAAATCACCTGCAGTCGTATTATAATATATAAGAAACGGGTAAGTATACGACAAAAATTTTTACAGCGGGACTATAAAAATCGTTTGACTGTCTAATATGGTATATACCTACCTATAAATAATAATATAACAAATCGTGTTCGAAAATAATTCAATAGGCGTACACACGAATCATCGATAAGACCAGGCACGGATCCAGAGCAAAGATCTGGGGGGTGGGGCAACAATTTTTTTACAACACAAATACAATTTTAATAAAATATTATACTTTATTCTTAATTTAAAAATGTTGTCATCATAGAAGGTATAGGTAATCAATGTGAAAAGAAGTTTAGATTTTGTTTATTTGGTTTTAATACATAATATTTATATTTATAAAAAATATGTCTGAAGGGGGGGCCTTAGATCCGTCCCTGGATAGGACGTAATATATTATATAGGTACTAGCTGTCCCGCCCGACGTTGTCCGGTCCAAAGATTTGTATTTTTAATAAATATATTTGTACAAAATGTATATATTATATTTCTTCTAACTATAATACTAATATAATATGTAACGAATTGCAACCATTTAGATTGACAAAAAAATTTCTTTTTTCGTTTGCAAAAAAAAAAAACATGTGTGAGCTACCCTTTATCTACAGCCTTTATGAGTTGAAAAATTAAGTTGTATACACCCTCCAATTTTTAAGTAATAATCTATAGAATTAACTTTTATTGAAAGTGGTTCAGTAATTTTTGAGGCTATTAACTTCGGATAAACCAACATCCAATTTTAGTTGTACCTACAACCTGATTCCGCCCGCCAAAAAATTTAAAAAAAAAAAGCAGTTTATATAAGTGTATCATGGGTTTAGTATACCTACCTCAGTTCACAAATAAATTTGGGTAGCTTTGCGAACTAAATCGACCAAGGTGAACAATATTTATTTGTGGTGGATTGGGTAGCACTTGGTTCAAATCGAATGTGATGGGTCAAACTACTCATTAAACATTCTTGATATCTCCAAGAACAATACGACATTTTTACGAAATCGGTCAAGTAATTTTTGAGGACCTATATAATAGTTACAAAATATATACATTCAAGTCTCATATATTTGTTTTAAGAAATAATTTCTTTATTCGAAACCATAACCATAACCATTACCTCATCTGCCAGAGTAACATTGATGGCAAACATTTAAAATACTAATTTTTACTAATTATTTCTTCTATAAGCAATAGCAATAATTTGTAAAAAAAAATTGTTATCGTAAATCTCAAAATACCTGTTTGAGCACCTCTCCGGGTTGGACCAACTGGGTCTAATTGCGAATCTAAGCCATTCAAGGACTCACTCAAAAACACACAAAAAATATCCAGTGGTTTAGGAGGAGTTCAATGACACACAGACAAACATGTATTTTTATATATATAGACATAGATTGTTATTATTTTCGGCCATCCAATTAATTTCACCAAGGAAAATTATTATACATTAAACCCTTCCCCGTGACGACCGATTTATTAGTGAAAACCGTATTAAAATAAGTAGAGTTCTTTTCGAGATATGCTCATACATATAAAAATGGGGCAGTGTTTTTCTGCTATATTATGTGTGTTATATACATATAAACCTTCCTCTTGAACTACTCTATCAATTAAAAAAAACCACATCAAAATCCGTTGGGTGCTTTTAAAGATCTAAGCATACAGAGAGAAAAATGGACTTTGTTTTATAATATGTTAAGATTATACAATATAGGTAGCAACTATATAGTTTTATGGACGAATCGTCATGTTACTGAAGTCGGTGAGCATAATGACAGGTCATCGGAAAAAAGGTTTTTCGCTCCACGTACCTAGATAGTGAATCCAGCTCATCTTCATCCTCATGTGTATTAATAGCCTTTTTATATTGACTACCGACCGACGCCTTACGACGGCGCATAATATCTTAACAACATGAAAGCCATTATTCGCCTTGCTACATACACACAATTTTATTATGATACGAGTCTATTACCAATGCACGTGTACTTATACGTGCACACCGTATTGCACATTATCATCATATTATACGGCGTGGTTGCGGTATAAACGAGTTATTTTTTGCCGGCACATGTGACTCGCGTGACGAATATAACGGTTTATTGTAAGCACTCCGGTGGACCATCAGTGTGATGTATTATAATATATAGTCATTGACCACTAGTTGCAGCAGTCGACGACTGATTATAATCATATTTTATTTTTTATTTTAGCGACCAATCGTGATAACAATATATTATGAATATTCTTATAATGCAGTTCACTGTGTTATGTCGTCGTATTGGAAATTATATTGTAGCACATAACGACATCACATACAAGATCGTTTTTATGTATATAATATATCCGTATACTGCAGCAGGATGTATAGAATATTATTTTGTGTATACTTATAATAATATTTTGTCCATAATATAATCGTTTATATAGATAACGCGGTTTCTATAGGTGTAAATATTGTTTCATCGTGAAATTAATTGTCTGCACGCTCGTATTTACAACTACATAATATTATTATTATTGCAGTAGTAATGGTATTATAATATACCGAGCAAACAATGACAATAATTAACAGAGGCGTTGAACTTCTAAAAACCAATTCAGGCCAAATGAAAACACAACGGTCCCGTGCTCCTCCCTCCGCCAAACTATCACAAGTCTACATTAATTCTACTTTGTATAAATATATATATATAAGTAAAAACAAATTGTGTAAGAGTAGTCTAATTTGGTTTAAATTCCAAAGGAAACATCGATAACTTTATGCATATATTACTCTCTATTACATGTAACAGTTATACGATTTGCACATATATTTACTTTACCTATATGTTTATACATTAAAGTTATACATAGATATATACATTATAGTAATTAGATAGGTATATAAGTATATATTTATCTTTATTTTCATTAATTAGGTAATCATATATTAAATTATGAATTGCAAGCAACTGGGATCCCAGCCTCAGCCACATTATAAAAAAAAAAGAGTTATTGGGCTGTGACCCGACCTAAACTAGGATTCTACGCCATTGACTATAAAGTATATTTACATGGATTTCGTTTGAGTTATTGACAATATTAAGAAAATTTGATCAATTCGTTCTAAATATTGTCGTAGGTACTATAACACATTATAATGCACGTTTTTTAGCCAGGCCATAAAGTAATAATCGAAAACTCAAGCTCAACCATAATTTAGATGACTAGGTATATGATATTATTTAAGTTATAAACTGAAGGTTTTAGTACCTATAGTTTGCAGTTTACATTGATAATAATAATAAGTTCAATGTAAAAAATGCTGAAAGCTAGAGAGTTTTGAAATATAATATTTTATATGGTATATTATAATCCGTTTGGGATTGTGAAAACGTTCATCGCAATTTGTGAACAATCGGATACAATAGTGAAAGTTTTCGTATTAGGTGAACGACACCCACTCGTTCGAGATTACCCGCGCCGTGTGCCGCGGCGGGACGAAAATAATCATAATAATAAATAAATAAATAAATAAATAAAATAAAAGGCATTTATATAAACGTTACAGAGGTACAATAATACATGGTTTATACCTACACGTGTATATGTTTATTGTAGAAGAACGCGACACGCGTATATAGATAATAATATATATGTATAAATTATATAGGTAAATTATATAAGTACTTATATTATACACACAGTGGCCTACGCACTCCGCGAGCCCACGGCCGAGATAACAGACAGTCACACACACTCGGTTGGAAAATATATTTTCGAAGGCTAGAAATGAAAAACGAATATAAAAATCGTTATTTATTGAGCATTATTGCGAATCACGTTTTGGCCCAACAGTCGTACACGCATACCCGTGCAACAACGCAACGCAGTGTATAATAATATATTTAATAATAATACCAATATATATTAATTCCTTTATAAATGAAATAGGCGGTGCGATAAATTACAAATCCGTTTTGTGAAATACGATTACCGACGGCGAAATCATCAATGGGATACACTTAAGGGTACGGCGAATGATCCCGTGCGCAACGCAATATACCGTGAGACGAACTACGGTTACCCACAAACCGCGTAAGCGGTCGTAAAATATCGTACCAAGTACGGCGCGGGTGTCCAAGTACCTACGTTTATAATATACGTATACAATATGAACGGACACTAAATTTCGTGATTTGTTGGCGTTTTGTACTCCATCACCGCCGACAATACAGTCGCTGCAATAGTGCACCGATGCACCGCCGTTGCAGCTGTAGAGCGTGCAGATCTGTCTATACGGACGTATTAATATAATGACACTGATAATAATAATAATAATAATAACAAAACAGCTCGTATACAACTAAGTACAGCATTCGTAAACTGCATTATATTTATTACGCGCAGCATAAATTATATCTTACACGGAGACTTCAGGCTCGATGGAATATCGGACGTCGATCATCCGCGCACGTCATTCGTTCATATTGTTTATTATTATTATCCATTATATTATTATCTCGCGTTTATTGTTTAATGCGGACTGCAGTCACATAATATTATATTCATATCACTGTCGCTTCGTTGTAGCACCGTCAGACAGTCAGATCTATTAGTGTTCGGTCGTCGTGTACGTATATTCGTGTTGCGATTTTAATGCATTTCATCCGAATTTCGACGAATCACGTTTACGCTTCAATAGGTGGTTTAAATTATATTATATATACATGTCTGGGATAAGTGGGCCGTTATTGGACCAATATCATTCACGCATATATATTTGCAGATATTATTATGAAGATATGTGAATAGATGCAGTAGTGAATGATATTTAGATAACCTTATAAACTAAAATATAAAAACATTTACAACTCTAAACTCTAAAGCACTGAATGAGTGAATACCTACCATAGTTAATAAAACAATCAGTTTAGGCGCCGGTATAACATATAAACAATTAACATAATACTATCGATGAATATAAATAGGAGATTTAATAATTTTTTTTATAAAAATATGTGCCATTTAATTATTATTGTTATTGATATCTTAAATTGTATAAAAGTAATTTTCATTAAGGAGATGAGAGGATTCCGGGTCTATTACATATATATATATATTGTATATGAATAGGTAGGACTAAGACACCAATAGTTGATCAACATTTCTATTAACTGCAGTTAAATATAAATAAATATTTAAGTATTTCATTTCAATGATAGGCACTTACTACTTAATATATTGATTCTACTCTGCACGTTAGGTATATGTAACTATATTATATGCAGTAGGGTTTTCTTTCGTTAACTACACTTGACATTCTATTAATATTATAATATTATCTGAGTCTGATCAAAGAGAGTGCCTTAGTGACACTCGTATTTTGATAAGATCCACATAAATCATTAATTCTCATCATGTTATATTATTATTATTAATTAACTTGTAAATTAAAACTTTATAAGATAACAAGATATCCGGGGTGTGTGTTTCCAAAGAACGCAGATGTACTGCTCAGACGAGATACATTCCCCCCCCCCCCCCACTTGACGCCGTTCTGCGCGCGCGTTGGCCCACTACTCAAAAATTATTATTACCGGCTGATTCCACGTTCTTTGATGGACATCCTATCGGCGGTGGCCGTGGGGTGGATTCCTGGTTCTGTACCAACGTGATTCGTGGGAAAACTGCTTTGTACAGGGAATATCGCGTTTTTAATTAGAAAAACTACTGAGAAAAACACAATCAACATTATGCGCGTTCTTTTTCGGAGTTTTTCGCAACGAAAATAATATTCAGATTTACGATGATCATACACCGACTGCAGGGATCTATGTATTTCATTTTTTAGTTGGTCGGTGTGTAGAATTTAATTCTCATGGGGTCCTCACTTATGACCCACTTATGACTTAGGTATAAATTACGTACCTGGCTCTGAATATTGTAAAATTTATTTGTGCACCAAAGACGTTAATAATTTCTGTACAAAAAATATACACATATTATATGTATATAAAACATAATTAAATTTGCTATTTAGAAATTTATTTTATAGATCTAAATCGACGAAACCTGTAAAACTAACAAACTCTGAAGTCAATATTATATGGCTGCTTAATTAAATGTAATGTAAATGTATATATATTCATACACCTGATACCACCAGATACCACATGCATGCGAAGTTATCTACCCTCAATTTAAAACGAACGTTCATATTACTATTTCGTTCTTTGTCACTCCTGCACATGATTTTATTATTTCGATTTCTTAATTAAATATTTTAATCGAATATTCTATACGCTGTAGCCTGTGGGTGTACAAACATTGTAGATTAAAAAAAAAAAAACGGTAGTTTAATTTTTAACCTCTGTATTTAAACACGCATACCTATACGAGAAATACGGGATATATATTTTTGTTGTTATATTTTTCAGTTTTAATAACTATATAATAATATACTTTTTATAATAATTTTTATTATTGTAAATAATTGCCAGAGTAACGATGATTTTCACGAAAACATGTTTTTTTTCGTTGAATTATTTTAAATACATCAAGTCTTAATGTATATAAAATACTACTAATTCTACATCATAATAGGTATTAAATAAACTGCATTATATAATTGAGGGTTTTCTTTGTCAGACTATATAATAATTATTAACAAATATTTGCGATGGGGAAACTTGGTATTTTTATGAAATTAAATGGCTTATGAAAAAATACATTTATCCGGATGTGTATAACAGTCGAATACCTAGGCAATAAATAGGTAGGTATAGTATACAAATTAAACATACTTCTAAAAGTATTTTCGTCCAACAAAATTTCGATTGAATTAATTATTTTAATGTCTAGCTATATACGTCTTATATGCAACGTAACAAAATTATTTTATTTTATTCTAGTAAAATACTGAAACCGATAAAATGGAAAAAATAATAAATAATAAATATTATACATACTTACATGACGTGTGCCAACCTGCAGTTATAATATAGTGATTGCATTAATTAATTTTGATCGTTCAATATAATAAGATATTCAAACAAAATAATATTATATTATTATTATTACTATATTGCAATATAATATAGGTAAACTTGGTGGTCGCTGATCCTACTCAACCGTGGCATCGCTTTTAAATCCCTCGCAAGTAACACAGGTCGTATATGGATAAGTCACAACATTATAATCATACCTTGTCAGTGGGGACGTTCTTAAGGCTACCCCGGACGTATAGAATAGGTCTCCGCACACTATTATACGTATATAATACGTAATATTATGCCAGCTACTGGCACTATTATAGTATACAACTACTGTATAATATCCGACTGAAATGTCGGGGCTGCACACTGTCTACTCGAGTCCCAAAAGAGATATATTTTGCTAGTATTATACAGTAAGCTAGGTCGCGGTGGTGACTATACCTATTGCGCCTCATTTTGGGAACGCGAATATAGGATGTATCGATAATTATTATTATAATTGTATAGTATAGTTATCCTAGCACTAAAATTGATATTCGATGTATAAATGTATAGAGTTATTATTGATACAAATTGTTAAACACCGATATACCTACAATGTCTGGTTGATATGTTGTATACTGTGTTCATACTCGTCCTATAATACACGTCGGTAGTATGTTATAAATATAACAGATGCCTATACACTAATCGCAATTAAAATTATATTGAATGTAATAACTATAGATAGTCTATGTAATATTTAATAATCAGCATTTTTCTATATTTATTTTGTTTGTATTTATAACTGTAGCATACAATTAGTGCTATATGCAAGAAGACTCATAATATCTCGTATATTCATAATAAAGTGGAACTTGGGTGTCTCAAAGTTTCTAAAAAAAAAAAAATTGACATTTCGAAACTTTGAGTTACCGAGGTAATTTAAAATATTATGCGAATGAATGATAGGGACTGAAAAACAATTTGAGGTACAGAATAACTATACAGAGTTCGAGATACCAAGTTTCCATTGTATATTAACGAAGTGTTTCAATATTTATATATTTTTTTATATATTTCAGTATCGATTTTCCGGATGCAACTCGGTTATAAAAAAATTTATACTTGGACGAAAGTATAGGCTATGACTGTATAGGGGGCTGATTTTTTAAATCTTCGAGAATAATTGGCCCCTAAGGGTTGGAAGTTGTAAGAGTTGGATATTATTCTATATGTTCTTGATTTATAGCAGACAAAGCAAGAAATCCGAGCAATACAATGGTGGCCTTAAAATCAAAATTTAAAACGCATAATTTGCATTATACGTTAATTTTAAGGAAAAAATGCATATTTCTTGATTTTTATACGCATATTTTTGCATATTTAATGTTTCCTAAAAAAATTTGATCTTTTTCCTTTTTAAGCTGTGTATATTAATAATATAATATTGAATAAAAAACTCAATATTATTTAATGTATGTAGGTATTTATTGTTACCGTCTTAGTTGACTATTAATTTACTGACAACGACTTGTGATGTGCATTTAATCTCTTTCGCACTTTCATAATAACCTGATATAATATATTTTCAAATATATTTTTTTAACTAAATTTTCAGTTAAAAAATTGTCAAAATTCACAATTTTTCGCCATATTTTGAAATATTATATAAAATTTACAATATTTCAAATAATTTATTTTTCCATAATATCTTACACTTCTTTTAGTGCAAGTTAATAACAACATAAAATGTTTTTTTTGGAATTTTGATTAATTTTGAATATTTACTAATATTTGAAGCATATTTGACATTTTATCATGCATTTTTTTCCTATTTGAGCTCCTATAGCTTTCGATCCGAACGAAACTCGCCTAGTATATACAATCTGGGACGCATGTAGTGTCTATGCACCGGAAATGTCGTATAAAAAAAATTAGCTGAAACGGACTGGAAAACGAGTATAATTCGAATATTATATCGTGCCGCCGTGATGGTGAGGTATGTACGGTAACTATATGGTAGTACAATTGCGGTATGTATTAGATAGGTATATATAATATGTTATAAGCACTTGGAATTAACGTTTGGCAGAAATCGCTGCGGTGTAAAAACCGCTCGACTGAGCGATTCGAGTGGACATAATATTATGTATCTCGTAATGGAAAGAAACGTGATACAAGTATAGAGGTTATGTACAACGGACATTTCGCAAAGTTTTTTTTTTTTTGCGCTTACCTAATACGATTTCGGGTATTCTCCACGACACCGCTGCAGCTTGCAGTAGGACACGCCTCGGTGCAGTAGACGCACACACATTTTAATTCCTCACGAACATCCGCTATTGAGAGGCTTCGCTACACTAGAAATCACGCGAAATCAAAAGACTAGAGTATATATTATTATTATCATGACGTAGGTACACTGTATAGCTGCAGCGCTTTAGTCCTTCACCATTATAACGTACAGAGTAATTTTTTGGTGATTTTATTTGAAAAGTTTCTATATTATATGGTTATTATTTATCATTATATTATTTTAGCTATAGGTGGACAAGTGGTGGCTGCTGGCAGCTAGGATATAATATTATAATCTGGAACTGGTGGATTTGACAGTATAATTAATATATCATACTACGTTCTAGATACACCCGGTTTGTAAACATATACAGAGTGGTCAATGTAACCTAAGACACTCGTTACTGCAGATAACACTAACGTTTTTGAAAATATTTTTTTACATAATATTAAAGCATTAAAAAATATTTTTAAGTTTTGATGAGTGAACTACCAAGTGGTTGGTGAGTATAGGATCAACATTTTGCTGATACCACTCCAGTTCGCTCGTTAAAACATTAAATACAATATTATAACTCATAAGCTACTCGTCCAAAATTCGATTTTTATACACCGATTTACCTGCTCCAAAATATTCTGTACTTTTAAAAAAAATTAAAAATGCATGTTAGTTTTTAAAAAAATAAAAAAAATAATAGAAATTATATATTTTTTTAAAAAAATGTTCTTTTTAACTTTTTGAAGTTATGTAAAAAAATATTTTCAAAAACGTTAATAGTTTTGAAATTAGTGTTAATCGGATCACCTGGTATACGTTAAAATATAATATATTGGTATTTGCGTGTTTCTGTACAGACATGTTTATAATAATTATACTATATATAGGTAATATAAAATCGATAAACTGAAGTGTGATCGGTATGAAATATTCGTATTGAAAAATAATCATTTGGTATACTTCATAAAGTACCTTATAAAAGATAGATTTCGGTTTTTTCTTGTATTACACAATAATTGTGTTTCAACTTTCAATAATATGTGAACTTTACCAATTTAATCGACCTATTTGCGTAGTTACTCATAGTATTAAAGTTGACTATTATTAAACCCGAACGGCTGCAAGAAAATCCACTAAAATTAAAAACAAAGCAAAATAAATCAATTTCCAACAGAATTATTATTTTTTTTTAGTTAAAGGCTTCGACGACGGAGGTCATTATAGTCTGTAAGATTGGTAGGGTTGGTACGGTAAGGTTGGGACTCTTGGTGCAGTTGGTAACTGCACATACGTGTATGTGTAGCAATAGGTTTGTACTACTACGAACCCAGGTGGTTACCCATCCGGGAACTAGTAGCAGCTGGCGTTACTTACTCTCAGTCGCATTTGGTGACTGGTAGCAGCCAATGCGCCAAACCAAGCCACGATAGAACTATTAACAGCAGCCAGCAGCGGTTTGAAACATGTATACCTATGTAGAGGTGAATGGTGATGATAGATGTGTAGATTTATTCTGCAGGTACCACTTTTGAGATTATCAAGATCTATGTTTATGATTTAATACATTTTTTGCTGTACGAGTGTTGGCCATTATTAAATAACAATACCAGTGGTGAACCACAACTAGCCGAACACAAAACTATAATTAAAAACTATAATAAATGGAAACTATAATTATATAATTATATAACTATAATTATAAACTATAATTAATGGATTCATAATTCCAATTATTGAATTATATAATATACATAAATAACGTCTGTAATAATTTATTATACTACTTATACATAATGTGTGTGTGGTACGATTATTTGCGATATCTCCTAGTAGTGGGATATTTTGTAAATCTCTGTTAAGGAAAATATTAAACAGGTTAGATATAGTTTTTCGTGAGATGTAATTTAATTTTTAATTCCAAACAATATGTACCTACATAAAACTAGTGCAAATTAGAAATTTTGGTTACGTCTTTTATGACAGGAATACCTAAATTTGGAAAGCTCTCAATTTAGTGCTACCCGACAAGTTGTAATTTAACTTAATTCTTCTATGTAGTTGATACTTAAAAAAACTAATATTTTTTAAGAAACACTGGTCCATCACGCTTTAGATATCTACATTCTACAGATAATATACCTAAATGACTAAATATAATCGTTTCAGGTACCTCATACTGCGTTTTTTAAATAATAATAATTAACGATTGTACGCCATTATGATTTTTAAATAATATTAACACGCGGTCATCTACTATTACAATAATATTAGCGTTGTTGAATTCCATTCAAACTTAAAGAGTAATAATATATATTTTGTAGCATTATCGTTAAGACGAAAAAAATTATAGATGTGTCATAATTCATAAAACTAGTTATGATTTGACTTGACGAATCATTTTGACGTGTATCACTTTTCACACTTTTTTGGCATCCTTTTAAGGTATAACGTATTAATCTTATGATGGAGTTTATATTATATCCATGTAATTATATAAATAGAAAACTGTTTCAGGAAAGCCTTGGTTAATTTATTTGGAAAGAAATAATAATCATTTAAACACAATATTACAAGTATTCTTTCGTCGATAAATGTTAAGATGGAAATTGTCGTCCAGGGATAAAAGTTAAAGAAGTTATTATGAATTAAATTTAATTGCTTTAATCAATACAATGAACATTCTCACTAAAAATATTTAAATGATAAGAAAATAAATAATTCTTAGAAAGAAAAAGCATACAAAAAATAACTACTGTCATCACCATACTATTATTATGGTTCGTATAAATTTTAGGAATAAACTATAAACAGGTATACTGGTATAGAGGAATAATTAATATTATTATTAATATTATCATTCGTGCATTATAGTATTATATTAAAGTGTTTTTTAGGACAACTAAAATATTCCAAACAATAATTATAATACCATACAAACGTGAAAAGCTGGGAAAGTTAACGAATTTGCTAAGACGAATGCAAGCTTTCCTAATATTATAGTAGTACCTACTTAAACGACTGTTCCACCATACATAACTCCAATGTAACTCTGCAGATAAAATGAATCTGCGTTAATGCGTTTTGTCTATGCTGTGCGTTGGCCAGAGAGAGGAAACAAATAGTGCGCTGACATCTTAATACAATTATTACTGTAGTAGTGTAGTCGGTTAACGGTCGGCGGAACTGGTGTTTCAAAGTAAAACCACAGAATAAAATAATATACCTATCTACTGTATTTTATATTACCTATATAGGTAATATCATACTTACTTAATCCAGGGCAGTAGGGATATTACATAAACATGAAGTGTGGTGTATTATATTCGTATAAATTGTTTAAAAATAAATAATATATAATATATAGGGTGATTATTAATGAAACACTCATTATTTCATGATTAAAAAATCACCTTGTATACACCACTTATTCTATATTTGCAGAACGCAGTTGTATTTTTATACTGCCAACCATGGTATTTTTGGTAGGACACGAATACGGGAGCAAAATATGACATGCCTGGCTGCGTCACGGTCAGCGTGAAAAACAAACTGCTCTATATAAATTAATAAGATTCATGACCTATGAGTTATACACTTATACGCTCTTTTCTCCAAAATTTCGTACAAATATACGTGCAGGTCGCTATAATGATGAGTCGACTAAAGTTAACCCAAAAGTTATGAGAAAACATACCGACATATTTTCCTAACCTTCAGACTACCTATAATCTATATATACCGGCAAGATTCACGTACATCATATTATATACCCTGCAGTCGGCGAGGGATATCAAATAGAGGACTTCAGCGCGTCGGGACTATGAGTGGTTTTCAACATTAGTCCTTTCATTTAAATATTATGAAAATGTATTCATAAACTCGTCTTAGTAATGTGTCGGATTGTGTGATATTAATATGTATACAAAACGACTATTAAATATTTTTAAAACATTTAAAATGTTAATACTTAAAAATATTCGTATTCGATCGATACTGAAGAATACAATGTTGGTCGTATGTACAAACTATTAATAGCTAATTAATGCAATGAATTAAATAAGTAACTATTGTGTATTTATAAATAATAGTCTTGAAAAACTACAGAGTAATAAATAATTATTAAAATATTGTCTAAAAAAAAATTAAATTAATTTTACACTTAAAATCATTTTAATAGAAAAAAAAGGTTTATATATAAATAGTATAGTTGCGTCTTGCGTAAGTAAACATAATCATAAATTTAATATATAAAATATAAAACCCGAGCTCTAGGAAATATGAAAATTTTTAACGTATTTTACAGACACGTAGATAATAATATTATTTTCATGTTATTTGTTCAATTCCAGGGTGTTGATATAAAAAAAAAAAAAATGTTATTGCAATTTAGTCATTCCTAACAGTGCACTGCTCAGGACTTAATTGAATTCGAGAAAGTTAACTGAAATGCAAAACTTTGGAATAAATTATAAGAAAATGTATTAGAATAAAATATAATGTAGGTAAAAAAATAGTTTCGTTTTACCCCTTATTCGTGAAAATAAAATAAATCTATACCAACCAAATTACAGTGTCACCCAATAAGTGTGGGTGGCTATTTTTCTTGTAAATAATACGTCAAGTCATATCACATGTTATGCTTATTGATTATTATATTTTATTATAAATGTAAGACTTAAGGATTACGTTGTGTTTCAAATTACGAATTTTAAAAGCGGGTAAGTGGATGTCGCTTTGCTGTACAGTAGGTTACATTAGTGGGTCAATGTATAATGGATTGCATGAAACTTGAATTCAATGATATAATATCATTGTATGAGAAAAACGATTCTAAGCGGGGACGGTTTGTCAGTCTGAATATTTTATATTGTTATTATTTATTATAGCCTATAAATTGAATTAATATTATAATTTTTCATTCGTTTCTAAGGTGATAAACAAAGCGTTAAAAATTAAAGTCCCGTTTTTAGCGATTTTTCGTAATTTGTCGGTGATTTTTCCCGTGGCATTAAATAACTATTCAGAAAATTGAAAAATGACCTTTTTAAAATACCATGGAGGTCCAATTTTCTAAAAGATAAGATACTATATGTTGAAATCGAAGCACTCTTTTTGGTAGAAATTTTGTATACAGGATAAAAAAAAAAAAAAAACACCATTGTAAAACCACTAGCTTCCTCACTCCGCTCAGAATCTAAAAGTTTAAAAATAACATTATACTTTGATAAAACAAATTTATAATTCGCTTATATTAAATTTCATAAGTATAGTATACTACTTCCAAAATAAACCGTATTTATATTATTATAACAGTATGATAATAGTTTAAGTACTGCCAAACTATTCCATAAGGAGAGTCGAGGTAAGACTATAAGATAGGGTGTTAATATAAATAATAACTACAGCAGACACTATATATTAAATACTTTACACTAGGCATAAATGAATAATATACAAAAGTGTTTCGCAGTCAAATTATCTCGACCCCCGCATCATTGTGTCCCGTATGGCTGTGTGATTTATTTTTATATATATTATACATTATTATTATGGTATAACAATATAGGTAGACAGGTAGTGTGTACAGCGTATTATAATATTATTATTATATAGTGACATTCTAAAAAACAACAATAATAATAATAGACATGACACAGGCTAAATTTAAACCGTGAAAACTCCGTTAGAAACTCGTCGGCGGTTTGAGGTGAACAAATTGTCGATGACCTAGGCTCACAGATTACATATTATTCCACATAGGCACACACGATTCGTATCATGCTCGTACCTATACAATACTTATTACTTAGACTTTGCGCGATCTCTTCCGTCCTGCAATTATATACGCGCGGCCGCCGCCACACCCTAAACGTCCGTTGAAATGCGCACACAACTTGCATTCGGTGCACGCGATTTCTCCAAAAACATATAATGTGCACCGAGAGTGCACGTTTAAAAAGCGTAAATCACATTGTGTGTGTGCGCGCGCGCGTTGCATTGTGCGCCACGGCAATATAATTTGTGTTTTGGTATATATATATTATCATGCAACGTTTATTTCAGTCACAACTAGAGCCCCTCCTCTCCTCACCGGTTCCTGGAACGACAACAATATACGATTTATACGTTCGTATTATATTGTATTGTATATATTTTATATATAGTAAAATAATAAATCGTTACTGTTCGCTGCAAACGTGCAAAAAACCCGGTTTTTAAACGGGCGCCGGGGGCGACGATCGCGGCTCGTTCGAAACGAATAATATTATAATATTATAATTCGCGTTTTCTTGAATTTTCTTCTTGGCTACATCATATTATATTCACAGCTAATGTATAAGACTGATTTTCGCGATTCCCACGTCCGACGCGCAATATTGCTAATAGTCTCCGAGGCCCGTGCGTGCGTAATAGCCGATTCGTGTCGAACGGCTCTTTTCGACACGCCGTCGAGACCTCAGCGTTCGCCTCGTATATAAGCTGCTATCGTCGTCGCTTCCCCCCCCCCCCCCCAAAGATGGACGATGTGCGATATAAAATCGATCGAGCAAAATTGTATAAAACGAAAACCGTAAAGCGCTGCAGTGTTGACGACGAGATGATGATGATGCTGTTGCTGATGACGGTGACGATGATGATGATTAGATCACGACACTGCGATATAAGCAGATACTTATACACCTCGCGGTGCAGCGGAGGTTCTCAAAGTGGTATTTTGTAGTTTTTACGACATATATACAACACACATACAACGGTATAGTTTCCGATTCGTCTGAGAAAATTCTACGTTTCTGGTATGTGCCGCGGCGTGTCCGTAGATGTTTATTATGCTTATCCGGTTCTGATGAGAAAATCGAAAATAATCGCGAAATCGCCGATTCGATCGTGATTCGAAAATATCGCGTTGCCGCGATATGATTATATTATTGTTACTTTATGTTTTACACCCGTATCCACACCCTTCAGTGGCATAACTTCAACAATTTAAGAGCAAAATGTCCCACTACCTATGTCAGATTAGTTTCGGGCAAGACAGACTGAGTAAGCAATTTTGCATATATTATGCCTTTCCCTTGTCCGATTACGCATCACTAAACGATGTAGTTTTCTACCAAACTGACCAATATCTCAATTAAAATACTAAAAAACGTTTATTTATTTCTGTGGGTACTTGTCTTTTTTAGACTGAATGACTAGTGGTAGTCATTACTATTATAATTCATTAATAATGTTGGCAAATCTTTTATAATATTAAAATTGTATTTTATAAAATCAAAATAATTTTTACAACGGGGTGGAACTTGGTGCACCCTTCATGACTTGGGTGCCGGTGTATCATCTGATCCCTCCTATTTATATATTTGTGCCACTATTCCGTGCACAAAAAATGCATTTTACCTGCAATAAGTGAGTGGTAATACACTACGTCTTGACGTACCTATACCTATAATATAACATGAATATTATATCACTGTGAATGTGATAAGGTGTTAAAACGTTATGCGGTTTAGAGGAATATTATGCATCTAGGTATGTATTTATTATATTTATCTACATGTCTCTAGATATAATATATTATAATATAAATATAGTTGCTTTAAATGATAATATTATATAATATAAATAGTAAGATATATAATATATCATTATGGGTGTATGTTATGCAGAAGAACGAATGATATTGAATATTATTTAAATGACCTATGAAAAATTCAATTGACCCTAATCACGTGCAGCCGACTATATACACAGCACAATATATTAATACGTGTGTGCAGAAGTGTGCGCGCGTATTCAACTTCGAAGTCGTGAATACTGGCACCAAAAATACTGTCCAATGTCTATGATACCACACCTACAAATTGATACGCTTTCTTAATCAACGCTATATTTTCTGAATTTAAAATATAGACCAAACCAGGTATTTTCTGCGATGCTTATATTATGTTGAAATAGATTTCCATTTAGTATCTAGCTATATTCACTATTCAGTCTATATACTATTATATTCTTTACATCGATTCCATTGGTTTTTAACACATATATGGAAATGTAATAATTAAATTTACAAGTTTACAACAATGCCATCAGGTATGTATATAATAATTGAAAAACTGTATAAAATTACGTATACATCAATGCATACTACTGCAAATTTAAACACAAACTACCCATACGTTTATTGTTCTGTGTATAATGTTTAGTGTTGGTCGAGTACTCGACTTTGGAAAAATTTTCGAGTCGAGTTCGGGTACTCGACTCGACTGGACTAAATTTTTTGTTGGACTTGTAAACTCGCTTAGATTCGAGTACTCGCTTTGAGTCGAGTACTCGTGTTAATTATTATTTGTATTATTAAAAATACTATAAATAGTATTTTATTGAAAAATAAATGTTAAAACTATAAATAACTGAAAGAACCCATATATCCGATATGAGTACCAGGAAGGTGATAGATGATCGTTTAGATTGATAACAATAGTTTTAATTAATTATATAACTGTATGAAAGAAAATATAATATTTTTGGAAAATCTATTTTTAGTACAATTTAAAATACTTTAAAATACTCGACCATTTTGTCTAGTACTCAGAATTTGTCGAGTACTCGAATGTAATACCCGTCCAACACTAATAATGTTATTTTATTTCCTTGCTTGACTTATAAAATGTATAATTTCCATGGAATATGCTTATGGCACATTATGCAATAAAAACACTTGCTCAAAATCTCAGAATATGAATATTATCTTTACAATAATACCTATAGATATCCCTAATTATTTTTAAATTGTTAGTTTTTTGTTCAATTTATTTCACTCGGGAATTCTTTGAAGAGATATCACTAATTTAAAACGAACCTATATAATAAATACACATTATTTTCAACGTTAAAAATAGTTTTCCAGACATAAAGGTATAAGTTTAATTATAAGTTAAATTATAAAATACTGAATGGATATATAATAAAGGTAATAAAGGTATACTACCTAGTACCTATATTATAGACTGAGTTGGAAAAAAAATGAAAAACTGTCAATACGTCAGGCCTCTTCATGTCGTAAATGTTTAATTCAATACAAACAAGTTATATTATTATGTATACGGAAATCTAATTCGGAATTATAAATTCGCATTTTTATAGAATATGTACATCATTAGCTATAATAATGCAGAGGTTTTTTACCGGTTTTATATTTAATTTCTTTTTCTTTTTCAGTTTTAGTAGTCGTACGTTAGATCTCGTCACATTTATCTTTTAAGACATTTTTGTGAGTAACAATTTTTTTCTATTATTCACGCGTGGTGCTTTAAGATTAATCAATATTGTAATTTGTAGTGTTCATTTTTATTTGCATACGAATGCATTAATGCGTAATAATCTTTATAAAAAATTAATAACTAGCTATTTATAAAATTTAAAATATTTTTGTTCCAGTCAATGAATTATAAACTATTGCAGCTTAGATTGCAACCATCTATAAAACATATTGTAATACTAAACTATAAATTAATATAAGAATGAAATAAGATTGTTTAATAATTGTAGGTGTATACATTATATTATATGATATAATATTAAATCTTGTACTCAACATTAAGTTCTTGTTTATAAGAATTGCAAATGAATATTCTATATTTATCACAAAAATGAACAAATCAATTGAAAAGGTTTTTTTAAATCGACTTAGCCATACTGTGATAATACCACGAAGTATGGCTCAGTTGATTTAAAAACGGCTGTTTAGACTGTAAAGTAAACCGTTCAAACACGACGGCGAAAATACCGGCCCTAATAGATATAATAGGTACTAACAAAAATAATTCAGATTTCTTAACATCTCGATTATTATTTTTCGAAAAACTAAAAAATAACCCAAATCAATTATAATATAACAAATTGTTATTCAGAACGAAATGCGTTGAAGATTTTTTGGTAACTTTTCTTTACGCTAAGAATATTATCTATTCTCTAGAGAGTAAAATCAATAAATTAAGAACTAACAAGATAACATTCTTAATCGATAAATAAGGCCTTATAGTTATATCAGACTTTTGAAGCACTCTCTCGACTTTCTTTTAATTTTTTAGCAAGTTAGAAAAAATTATGTACCTATAGGTATAACTATAACTATAACTATACGTAATTTAATATTATTATAACAAAAAAAAAAATTAGTAACAATATTATATTATTCACTATATTATTATGAGTTCGCCATATTATAATAAACGTGTATACAATATTATAAGTACCTATGGATTTATTATGTTAGGTTAAATAAATTTAAATTAGTATACCTCTACTAAGTTATTACTGAAAGTTACAATCATTATAAATGATAAATAACTAGAAATACTTAGAAGTAAGTTTAAACGTAAACAAATTACAAGCGGAAATAATTCAATATACAAATGTCAATACAACGATAATTGTATAATATGATGATGAATGATGGACGCGCGTTTAAAGAGTAAATTTACTGAAACCTATATTAAATTGTTATTCAACAATATTGAAATCATCACAGTCCACAAAACAGTTTCAAATACGAAACGTTTTCCTATAAAATGGCATTAAAAGTTCACATTAGGTATTGCTTGTAATATATACATTATTATATTATATTATTGAACCTTGGTCTGAGGTAATTTATAAGGCCATGATTTTTAAGAAAATTTTTAATACGGAAAAGTATCACAAATTAATAAGAAAAACCTTGTAACGTTGTCCCTGATGCGTAGTTGTTTATTTTATAACGTATTTAAAAACCTAATTTATATGACGTGCTAAAATGTGAGTACCTACCTAAACAAAAAGTACCATTTATCAATATTGAATTTGTTGCACTAGAATATTGTCCAGTTATCGAAATGGGATACTTAGTTCTGGTGCAAAAGTCGATAGGTATTTTATAAAAGTTAACCATTTAAATACAAATTTAATGTATAATACGTTTATTCGTCTATGAATATTATACGAATAAAGACATTCTGTAAGTACATCTTGTAGAATACATTATAATACAATATGTACATTTTTAATATGACATACAATCAACATTCAATATATTTTTTTATATTTTTAAAAACCGTATCAAGATGACGTAATTTGGTCGAAAATATTTGATTGAACATTAATTGCAATAAATCATGCTATAAATTTCAAGTTAGATAATTCACATATGCTCATTATTGATATTTTTAACAATCAAACGCACTGATCAATCTTGCTTATAGGCTGATAATAGATAATAAAATAAAATGTATCATTTATAATTTATTATATTATATTATATTATCTAGATAAGCAATCCGAAGGGTTAAAATAGGTGGTATTGAAAATTACAAACATTTACATTGACGTGAAATTGATTACATGTGTCATTGCTTGAAAAAAAATCTAGAAACCAGAAATATACATAAAATTAGAGTCTGGGTAAACGAGTAATTTATATGACATTAAAATAGTTGTGTGCTTAACTGTTAAAATCGAACGAATACACGTGTACAACATTAGCCATATATAGCGTGAATTCAAAAATATATTTACATTAATAATCATTATTATCTACAGCGGATTTGGATAAAAATGAACTATGAAAGCGGCCATAAGGTTATTATTTTTTGGTCTCGATTCGCAAATTTACCGTGCAATTGATGATGGTCGGTTACGTAATCTGTCACGATGATTATGAGTTTATGATAATCTATGCGCTTTAAATGTTAATTAATACTACCCACGTTCGTAAGACTCTATTTTTGACGACACTTGACCACAATATGTTTTAATATTATCTACAAGAAACATATAACATGGACTGGGGGACGGAGTGGCCGAGCGGACAAAGGCGTCGGTTGCGACGCACATCGTTGCTGGTTCGAACTCGGCCAAGGGTGGCATTTTTCTTCGGGCATTCATGGTGTCCGGAGAGAGAGGCCGCCATCCCCCACCCAGGCATGGAAGATACCTACAGGTGTCCACTTAAAATTTCTGCCAAAAAAAAACACACAAGTGTTCAAAACCTATACAGTAACCTCCCCCACAGTTCCACAGGATAATGACCTCAGTTGTCGAAGCCTCAACCCCAAAAAAAATTAACATGGACTATATTAATTCATTTAGAGTAAAATAGTTAAAAATACTAAAATTTCCACAGTGATAACTTGAATTGTTACTTTTGTTTAGGAAACGTCCATCACTACCGGTCTGTTAAAACTTAAAATATAAATACTCTGTACCTATACCAAAATAATATAGTAAATATTTTATTATATACATAATATCACACTTGATTAAATAATTCGTTATAGTCGTACACAAAAATGTATACTTTTTTCGTCGTTATATTATATGTTGTTACAGAGTAGGTACAAACCAAGACCGAATATTGCAACTAATGCTAATACTATAATAGTTGCGTGTGTGTTTTACTTAAGCTACCGGAAATGTCAATTTAATTTGCATAACATATTATAATGTAGGTATATATTAGACATAAGTAAATGTATACGTTCCTACGAAGTTTACATATAATAATATATATAATTGCAATGTTTCCACCGTGACACATTATCACCGTCAATTGTTGTGTAAAAATACTTTTAACTTGGGTAGTTTTAAGTAAATGACTATTAAATTATTAACACTACATTTTTGAGATATAATAATATCTGATTTTAAAAGAAAAAACGATACATTTCTTGTGGAACTGAACTCTCCGTCAATCACTTAATCACCGATATTAATTAAGAACAATAAAAAAAATAAAAATTGATTTTGTGTATTTCAAGTTTTTTTTATGACTACCTAAATTTTTTAATTCCTAATCTAAAGCAGAACACTTACTAATTAAACATTTTTAATAAGCATTTAAGTTTAGATAAGCGAATAGGTGGACCAAAAATATATTGAGATAGACTACCCTTGTAATCGCATTGCTCTGTTTCTATACCTACTCAAGTGTTAGCAACTAATGTATTATTGGTATAAAAGTATTTGTTCAACATTTATGCTTCAGAATCAGAATATTTAAAAACAAATTATTCTGCTTTGGATATTACTTACTGAAAGAAAACTATAAAAACCAGAACATTTTTCACCTCCTCGTGATGCCCTAGATAAGATATAAGAACGAAAAGGACATAATATATTATTGATTTGAGTACGTTAGAGTTTTTAACGGCCCAAAAGAAATTGAAGCGCCGGCTTGAGTTATTAAAGATCAGCTCGACGATAAAAATTTATTGTTTTTCGTAAACTGTATTATTTTGTACCCAATAAATACAATAATTTTATTGTACGGTAAGTGTAAATTCGAACTGTTGTGCGTGCAAGAAACGAGAAGATATAATGCAATCCTCATTTACCATTCATAAGAAAATACTGTGTTTATGTTAGACACCTTCTGTAGATAATAATATTATGCATTGCAACCAACATATGTCGATGCATCATGGTGCATCGTTTACAACGTCATCAACATCAAGATCTGAACAAAATAAAAATATGATACGATGGTCCTTTTTTCCCCGTGAAGTTTCGATAACCCGTTTGAACCGAAAGGAAATCATTATCGAACAGACCACGTCAACAGCGCTTCGTATTATAATAATAACGTCATTTTATCGAAATAAATGTCACTTTATCGGCTTCGACCATATTAATAATATTATAGACATAATATATTATAATATAGGATTCTATCATGTCTATATGTGCCTTATAGACGCAACATAACAGTACGTTATAGGATAACGTCCTCTGAAGGTACATCTTGTCTTGGGCAGTTCCATTTCCCTCCAAAAGCGAGATACCGTTTTCCTCCACTGTCCATTTTCCACCACCACCAAAAAAAAAGGTTGGTTTCCATTTTCCTACACATTATTTTTGACCAAAATTATGTCTATATTCCACTAATATTTTAGCCATTGTAGTAGTATTACGTTCCGTATTATAAAGATAAGGCTAGGATCACATTTTGCGCTTATCGGTTGATGATAACATTCTAATATCGGCTATCTATATCAGCTATCGATTAAATCTAAAAAAAAAATGTTGCTATGCACATTATTATGCTATTCTTTGCTATGCTTAGGTATATTATATTAACTACATTATTATTAATTGGAGGAAAATGGTCAAGAATTATTTAAATTTTTTTTGGAGGAAAATGGCTCGTCTTTTTGGCAAACACTGCTGGGCGATCCACTCTACATAATATATTATCGTCTAAAACACCGTGTGCGGTGCAGCGATAGCGGCGGCGGCGTGGTGATAAAAAACAATCGTAAATCATTACAGGGTTTCGGTGGTGCAATGACGAGGACGACGACGACGATGTCGGTGATTGTGGAAAAATGGAGAAACGCTCGTGCAGTATAGGTTAGTGGTGGCGATGGTTGGAACGGAGGCGGTAGGCGGCGGGGGGAGGGGGCAGCCAAGCACAAGGTAAGCACAAGCACATAATAGGCGGACGGCGGGTGAGGACGACGAAAATCAATAGGCCGTTTTTTTCCTCACCCCGCACGAGACGCACTCCGTACACTGTACAGTGTACATGTATATGTACACCGCCACCGCCCTCGTGCGATTGTTGTTCACGAGGAAACGATAAATCAGTTCATTAAATAATGGCGCCAGAAAACGATGAAAATGAATAATAATATTACACATGCACGCGCATGCGCCAGAGTATTAACACACACGTCTTAATTCATTATACAATGGCCGTATACCTACAATGTAGAAATAGTAGTACGTCGGCCTTGAAACGGATCTATCGATTTGTGTGTGATCTATTATAGGCGAATACATCGATTATTATATAGCACAAAATGTACCATACAATATAATATTATATTGTGTCTATACATAATATGCGTCTTACACGCGAATGGTAGGTACGATATAACCTATCCAGGTTTTCCGTGTTGAGTGTTAAATAATAATAATTTCACGAGCAACACACACTCGCACGCACACGATCACGACACACAGCGTTGACATTCTTTCGTTGCGCAAATCCGAGCGATGCGGTTCCGTGGGAATCTGCTCGAACGAAACGTGTTCGATATATATCGTATATACGATATTATGTATAATACTGGGTGATCTGTTTAACGTAAGACTACTGCTCTCATATATTAATTGTTGTACTCACATCGTCCTGAGTCGTTAAAAACAACATTTTCCCAAACGAATTGTATTTTGTACGATTTCTACGCACTTAGATATCAGTTTTTAATTTTTTTGAAGACCACATAATATGTATTTTTGAATCGTTGTTCCAAAGCCAAAGTAATTTTCGACGCATAAAAATAACAATTTAGACGAATTTTAAAACAAGGCCACCCTTCAAAATGTAGGTCCACTACTACTCCACTCATCTAAACTTTAAACATTTAAGTTATAAACATGAACAATGACTACTCATTCGAAATTTGATTTTTATAGATTGAAATACTCCAAATAATATTCTGATTAGGAAATGAAAAATGTATGTTATGTCATTCAAAAGAGTAAAAATCGTAGGTACAATATAGTAAAAGTAAAATATTTTTCCAAAAATTTCGTACAACGACTTATGATTATACAAACGTAATACTTTCAAAAAAGTTAGTGTCTTATGTGAAATGGACCATCCTGTATATAGTAATGTAACTGCAATGTTATGATGTTATCATGCACATTATTGTATATATTGGACATAATATACCATCATGTGGGTTCGCTTGATATATTGATTTTATTATGTATATTATATAGATCAACTATGATGGACTCACGTTCTTGTCCGTCACATCACAGTATATAAAAGCAATATAATATTATATATCATAGATATCAATTTATATGGTTTGTCTCCAACATCCAAACGTTTTGTTACGAATGTATTTTACGATATTGATTTGACCGTCATAGGTTGCTTTTTGCAGTAGTAAATAATTTTAGTCAACAATTTCTTTGGTATAATAATAAAGAAATTACCCATATTATGGAAAAGTGATGAATTGTAATAATAAGACTATGGAGATCAGTTGCACCTATAAATGAAAGTTTGAATTCGGTGTATCTAAACAGAAACCGATTACGCTCCTCGTATTTTACCTATATTTTAACATTTTAGTTTTACCTGCAAGTACCTATGAAAAATATGCTTTTAGTCTAGTTCCATCAACATGAATTTATTGTATACGTACCATACATTCTTATAGTATTATACTTTATACTTGTGCCAAAAAAGTTGAATGTTTGATCTCATTTGAACATAGCCGTTAATTTAATTTTTTTTTAACACTTGTCAAACCTTTGTAGTTTCATTGTGTACCAGTGCGGGCAAGATGTTTGTAAAATTGTGTTGAGACAATAAGACCACGCGGTCGTTTCTGTGTACCATTTGATATTTGCGCGTAGACTGAAAATATTTTTGTTTAAGGTATTACGACGAAAACAGCCGCGTGTGACCGTGTACACTGCACCCATCCAGTGTACAAGCATTGTAGCCTGTAAGTAAACAAGTACACAGACAATCGTGTTTAAAATAAAAATCAATCGTTGCGTCAATACTTGTGTGTGGGTGGTTATGTTTCTGACGAGAATCAGAAAATTTCGCACTGTCGATCGAACTGTCGGCGTTGGTCATGATTTGTAAATTATTGAAATATTGATCGATCCGTTTTTGAGTTTTGGCAGATTGTACCGAGTACACATAGTTAGATAATATTATGGTTAGGTAGTTTACAGGAATAAAGTATATAATAATATTATACGTAACGAGTTTCTTCAAACATATTATATAGTTTATGAAACAGTAATAAAATACTTACTGCGCTGCAGTGTACCATAATATATATTATAAGAAAACCCCATAACGAATAATAAATACACAATATATAATATTCGATGTGTAAAACCATGACGTTTTAGGACCGAACAAACCGTGGAAAATAAATCACAATAATAAACTTGTACAAGTCGTAACGTCTTGTATTATATTAACAGAGCGAGGGAATAATTTTGTCGTGTGTAATTTATCGCGTAACGGGCGTGCGCCCGAATAGAGAAAATCGGTGTCAGTGTGCGTATAAAGAACAATTTGAGCGGCTTAAACATTATTATATATATTAACAATAAATAATATATTATAAAGGAGAGTATAAAAAGTTTTTATTTTTTTTTTTCATTCCATTTAATTAATATACGCGGCCGAGGTCGACCTGTTGGCAGCAGGTATAGGCCTATATTATCATATAGGTACCTACGTGGAATCCTTTACGGTTCTTTGTCTTAGAGCCGCGCGAATCCGTCGAAAAGCCTATGAAACGACCCAATAATCGTCGCTTTCTAAACGCGCAGCGCGATGTCACGATTTCACGTTTCGCTTTAGAGTGTGTGCAGATATTTTTCGCGTTTATTTATTATCGTTATTATTAAATTTATTATTATTATATTAAACGCGCGACACAACGGCGGCGCGTGGTGATGGTAATTGAATTTCTTAGATACTGCAGCGATGAGGAATCCGGTTCAAAACTGTGCGGGTATACTGCACCGCTGCAGCTGCATTTCAGTTATATGTTTACATATTATTTTATAAACAACTACAGCATATACAGTGTATTATAGGCTATCAGGGTTACACCTATGTATATGTATATAATATTAATATATTATAGTGGGCAACACAAGTTGAAAAAGTATTAAAAAAGCTGTCTAAGATATTTTGTTTTGTGTTCCGCACGCATCAAACTGAAAATACATTTTTACGAGTATCTGCTCGCGAAAATTAGGTCAACAGCAATATGCAGTGCGCTGATGCTGCGCTTTTCGCATAACATGTCTGCAGGCGACGGTGGTGGTGGTGATTGTGGCGGTGGGGGTGAGGGTGTGAGGTTATGGTATAGTTTTTAAGCATGATTGTTATTTTTCATGTCCTGCCGGGTAGTACTAGTACACATACAGAAACGTGCGGAATAAAAAAAAATTATTTAGAAAAAAACTATATTATACTTATAATGATTGATGGCGCAATTCTGTAGACATTTTATATCAAATTTTTGAACGGCGTCGACGCTGAGCCTATAGACGATGGTTTAGAAATGTTTCTGTGTCATTTTTTTGTTTAATCTCGCAACTGCATGACATTATGTTGTCGGTGGTACACAATAGTATCTATCGTCTGTCGAGTGAACACACACATATATATATATATATATTTATTTATTTATAATATATATCTACATAATATTATGTGTGTATACATATATATATATGGTGGCATCGTTGTTGTGATTAGTAAATATCATTATTCATATCATACACAAACGGTTCATGTGTCAGCATTAAAATAACGGTCCAAGATCCATCAAAGTATATAAGATTGTAACATGATTGCTACTGCGATGTAATAGGAGAAAACTATAGGGTGGCACACATACCCATTTATAGATAATAATAATTTTACGTCACATCGTTTAGTTAATAAACATAAGCGCGAATTGTATTAATTATCTGAGCGAACTAAAGTAATAAAAAAAAATGATGGCAAATATTGTATTCGAAGGTTAGAGATTCAAAGGAATTTGAGATGAAGTCGAGGGAGCGGACCAAGGTTAAACACCCACATAAATTATTCGACTGAAATATTGTGACTGTCTAAATAATATAATATGGATATTATCTAATGAAATTTGACACACACCGAAATATTTAGAATTTTATTTCGCAGGTATTTCCCTCTGCCACGTTCATTAGCGAGTCCGATATTGTTATAGGTACCTATGTAGTCGTTTCTTCCAATAATTATGTACACTGATATCGTAGTAGGTACATGTAAATCAATATTCACGAGAATAAGCTAATGGTAGGTAGGTATATGTTTACGTATATAATATTGTTATAATATAATACTACTGTAGTGTACTGTGTATAAAATATGCTTACGGGCATAGAATATGTTAAGAATTCAAGATGAAACGTTGCGGATATTCATTTTCTAGGACCAAAAATATTTATTATTACTATTAGAGTGTTTTGAAATATAACTATATTATGTTATTCAACTCTAGAGTTAAAAGTTTAAAACGAAATAAAATGTTCTCGACCTGCACCTATTTTTGACCGTTTAAAGGAATTGTTATTAAAATATAATATATAGGTGAATCTATTCTTAACGCTTATATTGAGAACGTATATAAACGTAGTAGGTTTACCCATAGTCTATAGAAATATAAAAAATACAATACAATTGAGTTGACACTTAACGACTTTACAAATATTATATGCATACCTATACGTACCCTGAAATTAAATCTGATTGCTTCACAAGTAACCTGCACCGTCCCAATAACTGCAATGTGCATATTTTGTCGACCGTTTATATATTAAGTCTAAAAATTATTATAATAATTACACATGTTTTGCTAAAATCCGGCAGATTCAGATGTATAGTAATATAGTCTCTCTAAAATAATTGAATATTATAATACGCCGTCTCGGCTGAAATGATTTCGGATATTATCTATAGCAATAAGGCACCATTCAATTATTAGACTTTTAAGTTTTGCTCGCAGATGATGAAATACGATTACGATTTTCCTTTGGTCCCGCGGATAATCGAATCTTGTTTTAGTCGGTTTGATGCGATCTTCGATTATATAGAAAGTGACCCGTATTGCTCGAAATCGTACGGCAAAAATATATTAAATCCCTGCCCAACCTATGTATAGATGATGGACAGAGCAGACGCTACACGGCAACCATCTGAAGATATAATATACGCATACAACTGCAGTACGATGAACAAATGTAATTGGTTTTGATCGTTACTATTCTTAATTGGGAGGATTACTTTACGCTTTTCTGTACCTATGCATATATAATAAATGTACATAGGTTCATGTGTTTACTGTATTGCCGTATTGTTATTAAAATTAATGTCTATTTTTATCATAGCCCTAGCCGTAGGTATGTACGTCTGATGCTGTTGCAGCTTCTGCCCGACTAAATATAGTGTACATTATAATATTATTATATATATCGCACAATAATTATACATATCCATTACTTATCCCAATAATTCATCACACTGTTAAAAAATTAATTTAGAAAACAAAAAAACAAACCGTCTCCTTGTGCAATATCGGAGTGGTACATGCAATTGCACTTGCAGATCGTCTTTTGGTATAACGTGGTATACGGCCAGTATCCCCATTGATAAAAGATAACGTCAATGATAGTCTTAAACTTTGTTCAAAATATGCAATTGTCGTAGTTTTCATTTTTCGTTCGTACCGTCACGCAGCAGCCGCACTAAACCATTGTACTCACAAAAAAATATTCGCACAGGATGAAATAATATTATATACAATTGAACAAAAAAATATAATAATAAAAACAAAGACTGGTTGGTATTCCGTCATCACGCGAATGTGCGATACACGTTTTCTCCAATTATTTCATAGTTATTCGCCGTCTACGAACACATGTTTTAAAAAATATTTTATTTATTTCAAAACGTAGCAAATTTAGATTTAGGGTGTGAGATATAATACCATATTTTATTTCTGCAGTAATTATACGTGTGCCCATATAACTTCGCGTATAGTAACATTTTCTTTAATACTATTTAGTCACATAATAAAAATACTTTAATAATTATTACAATATTCTTACACACACACTAACACACACACACACACACATAATATTATATTATAATTTATAATACTATAGGTAATATAATAAAGGAATAAACACATTTTTGCACGCTATTAGGTAATAATTATGTTAAGTTTTAGTTTAAATCACCCATATGGCCATAATAATGACTGTGCATAGAAATAAAATTTTAAAAAAGTCGTATTTTTCACGTTGTCTCGTTGTCGGTGCGGATTTGTATTTATTTCGACCGCGTCGTGTGTACACACATTATTATATTGTATTGTATTAGTCTATTGGTCAACTGCAAGAATCAGTTTCGATGCGGCGGCGGCGGCGGCGGTCTCTTCCACAAAGAACGTTTATGCTCTTTGTGCGCAGTCCTTGTGTTCACGGGCGCGTCGTGTCCGTGCATGTCTTCCCCAACAAATGCATGTGCATCGGTGCAATTCACGCACATGCAAGTGAATGGGTAATAATTCTACAGATAATTCGAAAAAAAAAATAATGAAATTATTCCGAAACGAGGCAGTTTATAAATACCAATTTATACATGTAATAAAAATATAATCGTTGTGCCGAAGGCCGAGATGGAGGAATTCGCGTACGATATTAATTCACCTACATCTTAACCTGCACGGCGCTGCTGCAGTTATATATGCAGCGTCATCGTCAGACGATAACGAAGTGATCGATTTTCAATAATGATCTAAAATAAGTAAGTATACCTATAGGTATATCTATATATTTATTGTACCTTATTATTATATTGTACCTATTTAAACCTACCTATATGTTATGTAATATGGTTTCACGAACACGTCCTATATACCTAATATATAGGAATGGCAAGCAAAGATAACTGCACCGGTGCACTGAGTTTCCTGCATTAAGCACGTCATACATGCAGCAACAGCTACAGCAGCTGATATTCGAAAAAAACCTGCACTTAAACATCTCGTAATATACTACGCACCGGGTCAATAACCATCGCTCTCGTGATATCGTACTTATAATATATTATAGTATATTGTGTGTGTGTGTATTATAATATATTATATTGTATTCATATACTATATACATTTTTATACGGAAACTTCGTCTTGCAGTACATTATTGCATATCGGTTCATGTAGGTACCTATAATGTTAGTGTAACTCTTTAGTTAAAACTCTTTTTATGTATATAATAGGTACCTACCTATATATATATACATTTAATATGTAGGTATGCCATGTAATATTAATATATATGTATTATAGCAGTAGGTTCAGCGTGTTGGGCATCGCTCGCGATGATTTACCGATTTAAACTGTCGAGGTGGGATCGCATACTTCACGGATTCCATCAACCCACAGAATCGAAATTGTATTCTCAAAATATATGATATTATATTATATTATTATATTGTTGTACTCAATACGATAGAATGTGGTTGGTTATTTTTTTGAATAGAACACGCTACAACGTATGTATACATATTATAGGTGGGTATACGTATATATGTATATAGGTGTAAACTGTTATAATATATAAATGTGATGAGACGTGTGGTTTCTAATTTTCTGGAAAAACGATTTTATAATCGCATATAAATGTATAATATTTATGTGTGTGTGTGTGTAACATTTTTATGGTCGCGCTTGTGTACACTTTCGTACCTATATACATTTTTTCATATAATTGACTATAATGTCAAATCGATTACTATCAATATTGAGGATAACATGTTTCTTGATAAAAAAAAAAATAAATAAATAATATTAAAAATGGTAATGAAGATCTGCTGTACAGCCTTGCAGGAAACTAGCTTTTTCCCGATAGAATTAACTAGTTCTATGCGTGCGCTATCGACACGTCATGACGCCAGCGTCCAGCTTATATATATATTGAGCTTTTATACTGACATTTAATTTGAACACCTGTAGGTTTATATGTGTGAATATAATGTATATCATTAATGTACATTTATGCTGCGGTTAAAAAAAACACTTAGGCAAATCATGTTATTACCTATTTTATTATAATTCTACCGTGCCTATTATACACAGGACACAGTTTTACTAGTACTAAACTCATAAAACACCTGTTGTTTATGTAATTTTTGTATACAATACAATATTCAAATACTGTAAATATAAAAATTATTGTACTACTGCGCCCGGTGCCAATGTATTTTTGTACAAAAAAAATACGCTTTACGGGAATAATGGTCCTGTTATGTAGAAGCAACCAGATTTGATAACTTTTTTTTTAAAACTCATATATTATTTATTATGGTAATATTCTACAGGTCACATCCAACTCCATTTGTGAATATTTTAACTTTAAACTTTGTAATATGTCTTCAAAAATAATACAATTTTAAGCGTTTTTTTTATAAATTATATTATACCATTATTTGAAATAAAATACAAAATCGGAGCCTGGAAGAAGTCTTCATCTTTTAGATAAAAAAATAATAAATAAAAATCTGACAATTCTACAAGGCCTGAGAATTATTCTCTTGAAGTCATTTTTTTCTGATAAAATAAACCCGATATCAACCGCCCTAAATAGGAATCTGGTAGTAGATTATTGAAGTATTATAATTAAGGAGGCAACTAAAATATAAAATTGAGTTTAACAATTATATAGAACTGCGGAAAATTTGAAAAACTACCACCGGGCCCCTTAATGATATTTTTATCTTGTATTTAATTATAAAACTTTTTGTTTCATGTGTCATGTTATATCGATAAACATGTATTTTCATAGTGATTTAAATATATTATATAATATAAATAGATTTTTTTTATTATAAATTAATAAATTAGACATTAATTATTAATACCAGTTAGGTACCAAAATAATTATAATAATATATTACATAATATAGGTAAGTGTGTATGATATACATTAATAAATATTATTCATTAATATTCTTAATATTCATTGATACGTCCAAGAACAACAATATTATAGGTATGCATATTGCATTTTTCAATCTTCGTACATAAATAAGGTTTATGCTAAAATATTTTGTAAACAACTTTATGTATATTTACTTTCCAACTCGTTTATATTATGTTATTATCAGCAAAATCATATGATGTAGTGACTATTAAGGTAGGACTATACTATAGCTAGCATATATTTTTGAAGTGTCGGTACTCAGCTGAATTCCTAAATTCGTTTAGCATTGTACCAACTTCCAAATTCCAGTTGTAGTCTAGTCTAATATTCACTACGTTGTGTCAGTTGAACTTGCACGTATATAATAGATTGTCACTTGCGAAGAATAAACGGAAATATTGTATAGTATAGACTTTTATATAGAATATTGTGGATAATTAGTAGTCTACAACTACATAATACGTACCTACCTACATTATACTGTTGACTTGTCTGATTTAAACGAATAACATTTATTGGTTTTATGGTAGGTATAATATAGTTGTCACTAACATATATATATATTGATAACTAGGGCTCGACAGTTATAGGAGATAAAATATGAAAAATATTCATGTTAATATGCACGAATAAATTGTAAAATATTAATAAAAAATCAAAATTAATCCAAAAAAAAAAAACAATTTTATGTTGTTATTAATTTGCACTAATTGAAATGTAAAAAATTGAAAAACAAATGTATAATATTAAAAATATGGTGGAAAACTGTTTGCAATTTTTAAATTTTATTAAACTAAAAAAATATGTATTAAAAAAAATAGTTTGGAAGATACATCGGAATATTTGCGCGACAAAGATTAAATGCGCATCCTTAAATGTGGACTTAATAATGTCATATTGAAAGCTAATAAAAAAAAAAAATGTTGGCTGCGATGATAACAGTAATTACCTACCAATTAAGAGTTTTATATTAAATATTCTTATTAAAATACACAGCTTAAAAAAGAAAATTATTTTTTTTTTTTCTAAAGAAAAATTAAAATATGCATAATACGCGTATGAAAATCAAGAAATAAGCACTTTTCTCCTAAATTTGACGAAATATGCAAAATAAACATATTAAATTTTCGATTTTTAAAATCACCAGATTTCCTCCTTGGTCTGCTATAGCATATAGATTATAGAATAATATTCAACTCCTATAACTTCTGAGCCTTACTGATAAAATTGTTTGGTACCAATGGTACCTATAGGTATACCTAATTTCGTTATTTATTTTAAAAAGCTTGTTAAATAATGTTTTATAATAAGTATTAATACTGAGATCAGTATTTATGTGTTTTATAGGTTTATAAGTTTAGAACATATATTATATCCCCGCTGTGTCCGTCGTCTCCCGTCCGTTAGTTACCAGTACTTACATATTATATAGTTACGATTGTTTGTATTAAGATATCAAAGTATAATTGTTTATGTTATATGAAGATAATTGATAATTATTTATTTATTGTTTAAATGTTAAATATAGGTTCTTACTTTCAAAAATATACAACTCAAATATTAGGGTTAACAAATTCTATTTGAATTGCATTTGGAATTATAGTTTATATTGTGTTGTATAGTTGTATATTAAAATACGTTTGGAAACAAGGAATTTAGCACACTCGCAGATTGAGCTTTCCCAACTCGTTTTATAGTTTACTTTAACACGTCGTATTGTTAAATAGAATTTTCTATTCGAATACTTTTCTATGTACTCATCATAATTGGATCGTATGCGCTGTTGAAAGCGAACCATTTTTGAGAGGTCGGATTTAGGCAATATTCTATATCCATCGTGAGAGATGAGTGACTTAGTGTGTATAGTTACTGATCAATTAGTGTGCGTGAGTAGATAAACTACGACTAAGGTCTAAGATGCTTGGAAATCCGTAACGTACATACACGCGTGCATGTGCACAGTCACACTACGTAACTATATTTGGCGATCAAAAAAGTTTCAACATAAAAGTCCCAAAAAGCAGGAGAAAAATTCACCCAGTACCAAAAAAGCCCGATTTTAGTTTTGAAAACACAATATGTTGTGAATTCATATGTATTCTCTTTTCTATAGATTATGCATAGGAAATGGATTTTCGATTTGTTCAATTGTTTAATTAGTACCGTACCAAACGAATTTTCTTTTTCAAAATTCATCTTTACTTTATAGTGTTACTAAAAAAACAAAACACTATACTTAATGTGATATTGGTATTTTTTCAATAATCACGTGTAATACCGTTTATAAGGATGTCGACATAACATCAGTTGGCTTTATCGTCATTTTGTCGACGTCAGCAGTCAACACTACCAAAATGCCGCGGTGATCCAACAGAAGATATTCAATAATAAAGTGTATATATAATATTTATGTGTATGTGTATATGATTGTACATCGGTCGTTTCAGGGTTTAGACCGATACGATTAAAAACGGCCAATGGGTCCCTTTAATTTATAGTTCAATATCGTTTCAGTAAACAGTTGTTTTCGCTGTGAATACCTACTTCTTTTTCCGAGCGTCTCGAAATCACGCCTATCTCTACTTATCTACGGTTATAAGTCACAGATTATTATAGAATTTCATTTAGATTATGTACCTATACCAATAGACAATATATTATTATTATATATACGATGCACGCGGCTCTTATCGAGTTTCAGTAATATTGTTACTTTGGTTCGATTATATAGTTTGTTTCAGATAGGCGCACACGTAAGTCTCGCGCCAACGGTTTAATGCACCATTTACATATATCATAATAATATATCTACGGCGCCGTAGCGTATAAAATACGATTCAACAAACCAGCATAATAATATCATCATCACGGTTGTACACTGCAGCAGTGTACGTACAATATATTTTGAGAAGCACAATTACACCGTACCTGTACTCACACATTTTTCAATGCACATTTTGTCGATTTGTGGAAAACCGCATTAAATAATATAATATATTATTATAAACGTGCATAGCTACGTCCTATATAACGCGAGTATAAAATATATATATACGTGGAGAGCTGCTGCGGCGATATGGCAGCGAATATAGTCACAGTGTATACGAGGTCAGTAATAAAATATACAGGTCTGCCTAATTTTTTTACAATTAAATATATATTATATTACATGCTTATCACGAGCCAAAATGCAAATTTGATCCGAGAACCGGTTGACGGAAAAAAGTGCATAATGATAATATAATAAAATATAATATGTGACGACAAAAATATTATAACAATAATGTTATTATACGTATTGGTATTTAATATTATATCGTAGTGTATATACGAAAACTCAGTGCGTTTGCCCTCTATATTATAATAATATGATCTATTATATTATATGATTTATAAATACACCTATATATGTATAATATATACACTACTCGAATATACTCTATACATAACATCGCGGATTTAGCATTAACAATAAATAGGTAGGTTCCTTACGTCAGGTTATGTGTGGCTCGCGTTTATATTATGCACTATTTATGCATGCATATATTATATATGTAGTAAGAAACTCCCGTTTAACGACATTTTCTGCGTTTAACGAAATATTTTTAAGAACTTAATTCTATATTTAAGGAAAATGTATTATGTATTTGTTGTTGCTTGCCCATGAGACTTTGTACAGTAAACTGGAAGTTTCACTGTGCGTATATATTATATTTTTGCGAATTCGCGTGCAATCGAAATAGCGGGTTTATTGCGATCTCCCCCCTGCCCCCCTCGTATATATCATACTCAAATGTCGCTTCTCTTCCGCCACCGCTTCAACTCGTTGAGGTCGAATACATTAGGCTGATTTCGACATTGTTCAATTTATTTCCTGTTTGTTTTATGTGCACCGGGTTCCTCGGGCCGAATTAATTTGTGTATATTAAAAAATAGGTCGTAATAAGGACTTTTGTGAGCTTTAAGTCCTAGAAACGTATACATATACAGTTGAAGTGTATATATATAGTGGTGCAGTGTTTTCAAAAAAAAAATTAACTAGCACTCGCGAATAGGGTCACGTAATATAATATTATGTATGCGTGTTCTGCGCAAGCTTGTGTGTGTGTGTGTGTAGAATGAAATGTGTACTTAAAAAAAAAATTCTATAGGTTTTATCATTTTTATTTTTTTCATTTTTAATTTCGTTCGATTCCGGAACATACATATATATATTAGATATCCGCTCGTCGTCGGGACGGTTTAAAATTTAAATCCACGCGCTCGCATTAAATTAAACATCCGACCATCATCGCTTCGACAATAATAATATGTATTGTATTATACGAACGATTCTCCGATGTAAAATATAATACAAACTCTTATGTACTTTTTGTCGATCTTTTCCTAGTAAAAATATATGTATTATATGCGAATTAATTGCTCCATATGTGCATTTAGTTATATAACACGCACAGTGACTCGATAATTATAATAATATATTAATAATATGTACGAACTAGCTACCTATAGATATGTACGTAGCGTGTTGCGCTCGTCAGTCGTACGGAGATGAGATGTTCGTTGAACTCTGACTGTATATAGTCAGTCTCTATGTGAAATTCAAATATGATAACCACAACACAATATATTTCGTGATGCGTATACTCAAACTTAGCATAAACAAATTTTTGCCTATACATAATAAACATTTTTATTTTTTAAATTAAGTTAAGGCTTCGACATCTGAGGTCATTAGCTTGGGTTAAATAAATACACGTATTATTTTGATAATAATAATATACTATAGCTTCAGTGGTTTTCTCAAAGAGTACCCATGTTATAATATACCATGATATGTTATGTTTAATACAATATCAGATATCTATAATAATAGTGTAATTAATATATTATAGTTTATAATATTATATTTTTATGTCGTACGTGTCTACGAACGATTTTCAAAATTCGGCGTTTGCTCGAGTATGGTTATGAGCAGCGACAACGATTTATAAATTACATATGTATTTTATTGTACCGAATTCGGTTAGGTTAAGTACCTTAATATTAATAAGTACTTACTTATGACATACCCTCCTACCTACCTACCTACCTACCTACCTACCTACCTACCTACCTACCTACCTACCTACCTACCTAATTACCTACTGTGAAACCACTCACGCCGCCGCCGCGGTTAGATCACGCAAAGTGGGTTTCAGACTTAGAACTAGTGACCTACTTGCCTCCTTCTTTGTCTAGGCGCCCGTAATAATATAAACAAATGTGTATAATATCATGTATAAATATATATATTACGTATTTACGTACTATATACATATATGTTATATTATGTATATATCATGCGTTCGTTATATACACACTACATAATATTATAGATACTGCTGGAAATCGTTTAAGTTATGCCTACAAACGCCATATAATATAGGTAATACTATTACGGAAACGCGCCGACCGTCTTAAATAATGGTAGGTATCTATATATGTACATAACGTGTACATCTATTATGAGTTGTATATTAATAACCTATGCATTTATACCGTGAAGTTTCTATTACTCCACATGGCGAGGCGTCTTCAGGTCAATTTCATGGAGGGGGGGAGGAGCGAAAACATTTTAGTCTTGAATACCGCTTTACAAAATAATTAACAACATTTATAAAATGTATTTAACTATTTTCAAAAACAAAACATTTCACGATTTATGAGGGGGTGGTTGCCACCTTCACCCCCCAGGGACATCCCTGACCACGTGGTTAAATGCAAATATTAATGAATTACAATTTACAGGTTGACCCATGTATAACTCTGCAGCGTCTCATATATTATAGTGATGATATCCGACGATGTATGTTTTCGCGTTGAGTTCATTCCATAGGTGATTTAGACGAACTTATATGTTGGGAGGGGGATATCTATAAATGTATAGACCACACTAAAAACTCCATGAACCTACCAGACACGGTTCCGAGACTAATATACATTTTTAAAGGACAACAAATTAAAATATGTTTTATTGAATTTGTTTTATAACAATTTTCTACATCTCCAATTTCAATAATATATTAGCAGAAATCCATTTCGGAGACACGTATTCTGATTTAATATCTAACACTGAAAATGTATTGAAAATTATTCAGGAAGAAAAAATAAATTCAGAGACATGATCTTGAAGCGCGTTATTCGTTCTTAGACAATCTTACACACTTTTCATATTGATGAAAACAACGTTTGAGAGTAGTAAGATTTACCATAGGATTTTATATGGGAATTATGTTCTTGCCACTAAAAATTATAAGATACCTATATACATTATGCAGATTATCAATCTGTACACTGTAAATAATATTTTATACAAAAAACAATTTAAGTTTTTACTTTAATTTTTGACTCGTAATTAGAGTTATTAGCATGCTAACTTTCCCGTTTCTAAATTGTGTTTTAAGCCTATTATCCAATAACAACTACAATTTTAAATGAATCTACTGACTATTAGCATACATAGTATACCTACTTATGTGTAGAAACCTAAGTAAATTAAATAATGTTTTAATTTGTAAATAATTTACATTTTTAGACACTTTTAAAATTCTTAAAGTGGGTAACTATACTTATATTTTGGTACCTATTTTTCGAATGATGGCTGTCGTGAATTTATATTGGATACTCATATTTTGAAATTTTTAATACCGACTAGTATGAATTGACTTTTAACAGAACCGTAATAACATAATCTCATATTCCCCATATATCTACTATAATATAAATACGTATTTCGAATTTCGATACTATATTATAAGTAGCCTAGAATGGAGCAGTTTTTTTTTAAATAAAATATATTTTCATAATTATTTATCATTTTAAAACAGAACACAATATAATAAATATAAAAAAGAACCTCTTTTTATGGACAAAGTAAGTTTTCGAGGGATCGACGTTCTCTTATCTGGCCTCCATTCCTCACCTGGTTGCGTCTATGACGTAAGTGGGTGCGCTTATCACGCCGTCTTCCAAGAACGATTGTATTTTTAAAAAGTCATATGTTCATATATATCATACAATTTGGTTGAAACCAAAAGTCACTTTTTTTGCGCGTCCACAAAGCGAGGTCATTGCGCACGCGCGATTATAAACGCATGCTAATTTACTCCTCAGATACTGCGAATATTACATATATATATACGTTTAATTAGCCACAAAGTATTTAAGTATGCACAACAGCTTTTAGATTGGAGCAATAATTCTAATTGAAATAGATACGAAATCTAATGCCGTGTAATATATCACATTATACCGTATAGCAAGTAAAATGTGCACAGAATAATAATGGACAGATCAATTGAGAGCGTTCTTTAATATTCCTTCACCATCAGACCGAATTGCCATTAGATCAGCGTTTCTCAAACTGTGGGTCGTGGGTTAATTCTTGGTGGGTCGCCAGAAATTTTTTGAATTATATAGATTCTAAAATATGTATTTATTATATACCAATATTATATTCATTATAATTTATAAATTAATAAAGTAATAAGTTATAACAAATAATAATATAGTAATCAAATTTTGTTTATAGAACTAATTTTTGATCTTGTAAATAAACCATGCGTGGGTCACGATAGATTTTCGGCGATAAATTTGGGTCGCGGTCCTAAAAATATTGAGAACCACTGCATTATATGGTATATTGAGTCGTACGCATGAACTACGGTGTACTCGTTTTCTATGCATAGATCTAATATTCACAATGATTGGTCATAAGTCATTACTGCAAGACTGGACATCAACAAGTTAAAAAGTTTATTTTATTTTAACTTTTTGACTTAACTAGTTACTTTTAGCTTTTCAGTAACTTAACTGTTAACTTACTAAATTTGTTTTTTTAATTAACGTGAAATTAACGAATTAATTTTTCATTTTACGAAGTAAGGTAAGATAATTTATTTTGTTTTTAATTTAATTATATTTCACTATTTCAGTCTATTTCTTTTTCATGTCAAAAAAATATTTACGATGAATTGTTTAAAGTTAAAAATGAGTAACATTCGAATCTAACTTATATGGAAATACTGTATAAAGTATAAACATTATAGGTAATCTATGATTTAGTTTTGGGTTGTAAAAAAATTAAGTACGCTAGCGTTGTACCTATAAACAAATCAACTTTTTTTTAACTTAATAAAAAGTTAACAAAAAGTGTGTATTAACTTTTAACTTAACTGTGTTACCTTATAGTTAAATTAACTTTTAACTTTTAACTTTTTGTTATTGGTGCATATTAACTTAACTTAACTGAGTTTAAAAAAATCATTAACTTTCTCAGCCTTGATTAATTCTATAATACATTTCTATAAAAACTAGGTGCACACTGCACACACACGGGCACAGTATTTCGATGGTTAATCCAAAGCCCACCACCGTTTACAGTTATATTATTGTTTTCGGTTTTGAAAGGAGACCAACGCAAATCGGTTTTTTTTCAAAATAAGCATAATATTATAATATACGACTGCGTCAGTGATTTATTTTACTTTATCGCGGTGTAAATATAATATTTTATTCGTTCCTATTGCGATGGACCGCATGTAAAACGGTTTAAACGTCTTATGTCTGCCAGCCCGGGTTGAAGATGATATTATAACTATAACGTCGTAATATCGTATTTTATTATAATATATTATAAGTAGAATACATATCATATTTATAAAATATATATATATAGACACGACTATGTGTGTTATAATAATTTTTTAATAATTGTATGATATTATTGCATATTTTATATTATGCTGCACGCTGGAAACTAACCTACACACATACACATACACACATACAAAACTGCCATAAATTACCACGTTTTACAACAATGTGCTTATACCGCGTGCGTGCATGTATATTATATGGTTGCAACGGAAACGTTTTAAACATTACAATAATACTACACCACACTTATTATATGTTAGGTTACTATTACATCGATATGAGTTTTAATTTGTCGATTTCTAAACACTGCTCTGGCGTTTAATTTATTCGTGATTTAATTATACAATAATATTATAGGTATACAAGTACAAAACTTTTATTATTTTTTCTCGGTTCGTACATCATATTATATAGGCACGTATAAAATATCCGCGTGATAAATCAGCGCAACAAAGTCCTACTATATAGCATAGTCTTTCGGTTAAATTTTTGTTTGCTGTACATTATAATAGGTACAAAGATAGACAACGCTGCTGCGTATTATTATATACGGGAATAATAATAAAAAATATGTCATAAATCACGACCCGCACTGCGACGGCGGACAAATTGCTAGGTACCTACCTACTTACCTAGCTAGCTATACCCATTACCCAGCAGTAACACTGCGAACAAATAGGGAACAATAATTGAGAACATATTGCCCTCTATAGGTACCTATTATATTATATTATAATATTTATAATGTTGTAATAAATGTAGGTAGGTATATTGTTAGTGAAAAACATTTAAATTGCAGAACGAGAAAAAAATATTTATAAAGCGTATAATATAAATAATATATAATTGGTATGCCATTATTTTAACGCAAAATGGTAAAATACTTATATTATTCCAGACAACTTCAACTTTTATGTTGTAACGTCATCTGAAGTACCTACTTAAACTTTATATAATTTAAAAATGTTTCAGTACGGTTTTTTAATGGTAATTCTTAATATTTTAATTTTCAAGCTAAATTTTTCCCAAAATGTTGATAAATTATAACTGTTTAATATATAACCAACAAAGAAGGCATTCAAGTTAAACTACAGTGGCAGGGGCGCACTAGACAGATTTCTCAGTGAAAATGATGTCCCGGTTAATCTATAAAATATGGGTTACTGACTACTGTACCTTTAATTTACAGAAAAGATATGGTAACTCAAAACCTAACCACGGTAATGTAATTTGTTTGTAAAATTATTGATTATTTAGTGTTTATTAATGTGGGCGTTCTATTAAAATAAGGCTACAAGTTTTGTTTTTTGAATTGTTTAATAACAATACAGCAGTAAAAACCGTACGTTATTTCTTAAGGACTATATAAAGCTTCATTCTTTTATTAACACTTTTATTTAGTCAACTTAAAGTTACTGACATTTGTTGTTTTAGTTATTTCAAATAATGTTTATTTGTAAAGGGTTTTAAACAATGCATTTTGTAGTTTAAATCAGTGCATTTTCATTGTACTCTGGCGCGTATACGTAGTTTTAAACCGTAGTAATTAATTAACGTCGTACAAAAACTGATCGATATAATGAGAATTTGGCGTCAAAATAATCACAATATACGTTACATATATATACATTATAGGCAGTGGCTGGAAAGTGGAAACTATATACACGAAAGGTACTCCTCCTTGGTTACCTTGGTTATCTGGAAACCCGTGTTGGTTACGCAACAGTCAAATCAAGAGTCAACTCAGTATATGTAGATAGTCTATAGACAATATTAAATTGACACTGTTGCGTAAGTACAAAACAACCTGATGGTTGCATATTTAAATAGAGAGAAATGTATTTACTTACGCTCGTACAGAACCTTAACCATTCGACACATACAATTATTATAAACTTTAAGTCGTAACAATAATATTTAACTAACATAATAATATAGTGTGTATAATATATCTGTCTGTCCGTAGTCCGTCGTACTTAAATGTAAAACACATCATGCCACGAGGCTCGTGAAGATACCGCAATGACTAATAACAAATGTAGATATACGATAAAATATATCGTCGATTTTAATATTGGGTATAATTTAATATTGATTTAATGCACCAAAACGATTTAGTAGTATTATACATATATTTAGGGGTGCCTAGACTGTCTTCTAGATTTTTTTTATTTCTGCATAGGTACATATTATATTCTTAGGTAAACAAAAACTGATACTATACAGCTACAACCTAAGACTTGTATTTTGGGTACTGCAGCTGGTATATCATAAAATATATAATTTCTTTAATTTTAATATTTAGTATACGTCTTGTTTGTGTGAGAAAAAAATGATGACAACAACTTACCAGGTACAAACTTATACAGCAATAACATTTTGTAAAGAATGAATAAAATTGAACTTTCACCTCCATTGGTGAGCGTAATATAGCTGTATTTTGAGCATATGAATTTGTACGTTATTTTCATAACAATGGTTTTTAGGTTTGAATGGAACTTGAAAGCAGTGTGAAGTACAAAAAAAATAAAAATATTTTTGAGGAATCAAATCGAGGTGAGTGAGGACATTTTACTTTTTGGAAACCTGCTATACTACAATATAGTTTGACAAAAATGGCGTATACTTACGAATATAATATTATATTTACAGAAACACCACTACGTATACGCGTATTATATATGTATAGTACTCGACGTCCATAATATTATTGATAGTTGAATGTGTGTATATATAGTATATTTTAACAATACACCGGGTGATTCACCAAGAATACTCCCCTCCCCTTTTTTCATTTTATTAAATCATTGAATTTATTCAAATTTTGATTTTTGTAATAATTTGTAAATATACTTACCTAGAGATTATTTATTTTCAAATTTTTAAGAATTTTTACCTACTTGAGGAGTATCCTGTTGGTGGTACATACTTCTTTTGTTCAAATGAGTAATCCCTTTATACTGTAAATTATTTAGTGGACAACATTTTTGAATATTTTGATGTACCCAGCTCTAAACTTGAATGTATCTATACAAATTTTAAAATTACCATGGTGTCAAAGCTTCATATCTTTCAAATCCATTATCACGGACCATAGCTATATTATCCTCAGTACACAAAGTTAAAAATAATTCGGAAACTACTGTTTGAATTTTGATTTTGATACGACAACATTTTCGGAGAAATTATTCCATGAAAAAGGAGGGTTCTCGGCCTCTTCTTGAAAAATAAAAATGTGTAACTCCACATGAGTAGTCCAAAATTTTCCAAGAATAATAAAATGTGCTCTGTACATAATATTATATTTACAATGGTTCCCAAAATCAGATTTTGAACGATTGGATTACCCCGAAGAAAAAGGGGGTGAGCGTGCTTGGCTATACTCTATTCCTATACGTGGCAGCCTGCAGTATTATTATTATTATGATGATGATGGTCGCGTGAAACGAAAGCGAAACAAAAGAAATAGATAATATTTATAAGGTACAACACGCGCGTGCGTATGACCGCGGCGGCATTCACTGTACTCGTGTAATCGTCGCCAAAAATCGCGGTTATATATCCGCGGACGACGCTGCAAGTTCTCCCGCCGCAAAATAAAATATTATGTGTACAATCGTGAGCGGTAAGTATACGACCTACCAATCATTGCGCACAGAAAACATTTCTTTTTTCGGGGCTCCTCGCCAGCTGCAGTACAATATTATAATAATATACCGACCACCTGCACATTCTGAAATAGGTGTACATAATAGAGTAATGATGATAATAAGAAGTAATAATCAATAGCGATATCGTCACATCGATACGTTTTTGTTATCGACCGACTACAACTCCCTATATATATAGTTGCAGAGCTGCGCAGGATTAGCGTACGGCACGTGCCTCGGGGCTACTTTTTTTCCCTTTTTTTTCACTCACAGAACTTTTTTCGAAGCTAAAGCAAATAAATTAAGAAAAGTTTTTTTCGTGTCTACTGTATAATCCGATCACGCTATTATATTATTATATAACTTTATAATACTTATACCATAAATATAGCGTGAAAAAAAATGGAAAACATTTTATACGATATTTATTAAAATTTAAATCGTCGTAATTCATCTCACGTGGGTATTATTTAGGCATACAAGTTTTATGTGAATTATTTTCTTATTTACTTTAAATAGGTTGAAATGTATACGCATATTTATTATTCATGTTTAAATGTAGTAATGTAAAGGATTCATTTTTAGCTGACTGACAATGTGATGATAAATTTTATTTGAATAACGTAATAATAGAAATGTTTTCATTCGAGATTATAATGAATAAGGTTTTATAATTTCATTCTGAAGGACTGCAATTTTTTGTCACCCTTCATGGTCATAATGGTACTTACCTAATAGTATACTATACCTAAGCGATATACCTATATTTCACATATAGGCTATATATAGAACGTTTTCATGGAGTACAATTTCTTTTTCTTGGATTAGGTATGCGAAATTAATATTAATATTAGGTATTTGGCTAAATCTGCGCAATCAAAGGTACCACTGCAAAGGTAGACTTTGGGGGAGGGATGACTTAGGTGCCCAGCATAGTTCAAAATCAGTACACCTGAAAATCTATATACCTGTCCATTATAATATACTTATATACAGTGCTCGAATTAGGGAAAAATTAAGTAGAGGAGCTCAATCTAACGATTTAAAAAAATGCGTTCCAAGGGCGCAATTATTCAACACAGGCCATACAAAAAATAGTAGGGGTACGCAAAAAAAAAATAAAAATAGTAGGGGAGCTCCGTCCCTGTGCGCACCCCCCCCCCCCCCAATTCGAGCACTGCTTATATACCGTATATGTAGTAACACTTCAACTGTTCAAGTTCACGGACCACGGTATATGCGTTATATCACTTATATGAACTGCTTTCACGCATGTGGATATAATATCACAAAGTATTATATCTATATACGACTATAGAGTGGCCAGTGGTAACGAGATGACAACGGGTAGTTAGAATTGTGTTAATTTTAGTTGACGTAATATACATGACGGGGATTATATTAACCGAATTTCTCAAATGCTCAACATCCATAAATTATAGATGTCCTATATTAGAATTATATAGTCATCATCTTATCAGATATCCATACGAATGCTGATAAACCCGAATAGAAATATTTTGTCATTATTTATTTTGGTCAATTTACTTACTCTGAACTATAATAACCAAGTACACGTATAGTAAAACCTCTCTATAACGGAATCGTTTTGGACCAAACATTTTTCCGTTATAAAGAGTTTTCCGTCATAAGAGAGGTAAATTTCACATAGTTTTTGAACCTGGACTATTGACATTTTCCGTTATAAGGAGGATTCCGTCTAATAGAGGGTCCGCTATAGGGAGGTTTTACTGTATACCGATAATAACGCGTAGTGTAATAACTTCAAAAAAAAATTACTGACAAACACTCGGCGGGGCAACACCCTGCAGTGTGCACATATGTCATGATAATATACATATGTCGTATATAAGTATACAACAAACACGTTATAATAATTACGTAGACCGTTACAGATGCCCTCCTGTTATCTGCGTAGGCGGGTTAGTATTTGGATTATATTATCATTATTATTATATTTTTTTTTCGACAAATAATAACGAGAGATTTAGCACGAAACGACCGCAATTTAGCGAACGTTATAACCGTATATTATATAATATTCGCACAGCTGTTGTTATGCTCTAATATGTATATATATATTATATTACATGGTATCACGCACATACTATATATATTGGGTTTTGTGTGCTCAAGTTAAATATTATCATTATTACGCGAGCGTGTTGAAGCCTTTGATTGCAACAATGCAGCTCCGTATGTAAGGGTATATAAATGCACATGTGTACCACAGGTATACCTATATACCATTACTTTATATAATATAATATGATAACATAGCGGTGACGAGATTATAATACACATATATAGTGTAATACGAATTTCTAAAAGGCGTGACACAACTGGTACTTATAAGTTATAATATTATATTAAACGTATGTTCGGCAATAATAATAGTGGGTTTGCGAAAAAATTGAAAAAATACTTATATCCGGCTGCGTCGGTCCCATTCATTATTCATACGACGCATTCTAAAGAAGTAGGTACCGCGCCATCATACTGCGTGCGTGACCGTTTTTTTTTATTAGCTCCAAACCGACTGACGTCTGGCAAAGTGACCGATCAACGATCGGATGTATAATATAATATAGGTATATAAAGGCTATAATATAATATATGAGTGGGCATCATAGTTTTCTCAATTAGATCATGCATTTTTAATTTCATATTCCGCTGAATAAAATTAATTATTGGAGTATTCCAAAGTATAGACATCAAATTTTGAACGAGTGCCTAGTTAATTATTTAACGCATAATATATAAGTATTTAATGTTTAGATGAGTTTCGAAGCGGTGGAGTGTAATTTTGCAGGTTACCCACATGCTATTATTCCGCTGTCCTTAACTTTAAATACTTGAATAAGATATAAGTTACAACTAATTAACTTTATATACTCCGGCCCACGAGAGTCCATACGTAAACCGCGCATTCATATAGTAATACGTGACGTCTGTTTTCTCCCACCATGATGCCATTCCCACTATTCGGAAACGTGCCGATGCGCAGTGACGGACGCGTTCTGACATATGGACTCTCGTGGGCCGGAGTATAGTTAACTAGATAGAGTAAACTCGTTGAAAACTCCGAAAAATACATTTTTCCTTGAAATAAGAAATCAAAAATTTACTTTAAATACTATAAACCATAACGCATGATCCTCGTGCGATGTCTATATACTCTGCTGTAGGTATATATTGTGCAATAAAACTCGCTATTCGTAATATCACGTACTATACACAACATAATTGCGGGGCCTTGATTTTTATATCACAAAACAAGTACTATATTTATTATACATATACCGCAATCGTTTCCATGCTGTTTATTATAAAACTATAATTTTGTTTAAAAAGATTTTATTTTATTTTTTATTACTGTTTACGAACAAAAATATTTTAACTGTACCTAGTGTTTATTTATTTATTGGTTAGATGACAATCGAACTTGTCGGTGAAATAATCGTACACACGATTTGTAGCGGTGTTACCGGCAATATATTATATAGAAGTGATGAGGTACTCGAACTGTTAGGGGTTTTGTTTTTTAAAAACATGCATCTTTTATATTAGGGCATATACCTACACCTTCCACGAATTGAGGTAGCGTAAAGTGTACTTAACTCTTTTTATGTTTCATTTATTATTGGTAAGACTTTACCAATTTTACAATGCGATCATATGTTTAGATGAGACAATATATTTTGACACAGCATGTCCTGTAGATCCACTATAGTGTGAGGAGAATAAACATAGACAATATATACACGTATAAATAAACCTATAGTACCTACTACCTAGTTCAATAGTTGAGTGTACGAATGTGAATGTATAAATATAATATAAGATTAGATATATCAAAAGAACATATTTTTTACACGGTGGAACGTTAATAATCGATCAAAATTCAATAAAAATGTCGTGGTTTTAAAGATTTCACAAACGTAGTTGACACCTTCCGTCCAACCAGATAAGTTTAAAATGCATCGGGCTCATTACCTTTTACCACTGAGCTTATACAATAAGTGTAGGTAAATGCTATGTGTAGGTAAAAATTAAGCTCAATGTTGATGTTACTACTTATTAGTACCTACATATAAAATATACCATATTATATCAATATAGGTATTAGGTACGTATAAAAAACGGCGATTTTTCATAAACACGTAAAGCGAGAGAGAGATAGTTTCTAAAGAGTGAGACTGATGGGGGGGGGGGAGAGGTGAGAAAGACGACGGCCTGTGGTTAGAAAAAGAGATACTTTACGCGCCCTTGACTTTCACTTTGTACAATATAAATTACAATAATATTATCTAGATAGTAAGTACTGTATAGCTACTGACGCTGAGATAATATCAGTTGTCCGACAGATATAAAAGGTTAACTTGAATTCGCTAAAAATTGTACAAATATACATATTTTGTGAACAGGTATACGGTATACCTACTTCTACTTCACCAATAATATAATATGTACTGCAGGTTACTCTTGTTATCTATATGGGTAGGTTATAAAGTAGGTATATCATACTCGTATGTATTTATGTGTAAGTCAATATTATTTTCATTAACTAGTAAACATAACAAGTACATGCGATCACGTCGACGATTTTATCGGTGTCCTAAAATTAAGGTAACCGTTAGACAAAACTGCAGCTTGTCATAAAATATCGAATGTTCAAAACGGCTAAAATGTCTCGTTATACAATATACAAGTTTTATGCCAACGGTACAATTTTAATTTATTGCTAAGAAGTAATACTATACAACCTTCAAATATCAACTTAATACAAAATTTATGAATTAATCATATAAATAATATTCAGGTTAAGAATATCAACAAAAATACAAACTTATAAGTTACCTACTTAATAGGAAAAACAGCGATAGGTATATAGGTACGACGGGTTAAGTTTGGTTAGGTATGTATAATGTTTGAAATTATAATAAATTAATGATCAATATTTTATCATTGAAATTTGTAACTAGTAGTTTGTACTTACCTATACTGTATACGATAAGCAATTTTAGCCATTTTTAGCTATTTTATGCTTAGCTGTTTTTTCCTCGCTATTTTTATGTTTTCTATTATGGTTTTACGGCTATGTCGGCGACTCAAAGCAATGAAATTACTCCCAGATCAGTTAATTTAAATAAAACTAAATGGACTTGCAGGGTTCTTCTATGTATCCCACATAAAGGATTTCCCACTGTGATTTCCTGTTTTATTGTGTTAATCAAGTGAAAACGTGAAAACTCAGCCGGTTATATATAATATGTATGTAAGATATCTGTGACTTATAAGTATATAAAAAAATATATTTTATTCTATTGGAGTACTGTGCAGAATGTTGCGGTATTATTACACGAATAATGATAGGTTACGTTATACGGGGTCTTATATATTTTTAATCGTGGCTATATAACTACTTTTATGAACCAGTAAAGTATAATATATTATACTGATGGTATAGGAACACCTATATATATTGTATAATAGTGACTAGCAAATATATGCTCAGATTTCCAGGCATATATTATTCTCTTGTATCCAGATTATATCTATTCTGAAATAACGTATCGGTAATTTTACTATTTTACTTTTTTTTTTTAATACGCTTAAATGATTAGAAACATATATTTATGTATTTAATTTTAATTGAGTCACATAAATTTGCGGTAATAATAACTTAAAAAGAGTAGGTAACATGGACAGGCCGTGTTCGAATTGGCTAAATAATATATTATACATATAGGCAGTAGGTGGACACGGTTTACTTACAACAAAAAAAATAGCGTTCCCATCATATTTATTTTTAACCTGATTTTGCCGATGGGGACTACGCCCCCACGATGACCTGTGTAGTGTGTACCTCCCCTGTGTTTATTTAAATCAATTAAATAATTCTCACGTGTGAGCACTTGATACGGTGTTAGGTACATTGCCTCCACCAGCAGCGCCAATTCGAGCATTGACTTGCAACGGCTCGGGTCGTGTGTGCTGCAGTGGTGGTGCATCTGAGGTGAGGGATTGGTAGACCTGTAATAGTGTACTATACTTACATTCTACAACTTTTAAAATTATATATTTTGCATGTACTACGTATATTAAAATATAGTACTAGGTAAAAAAAAAAATTATTTTTAAATTGCCATTTAATGATAATGATAAGAAGCCGGAAATACGTTTTTTTCTTGTGTACTTGCTTTGCTTATTCATACCGAAAACAATATGGTTAATACGCTCCCAAATTATAAAAATAAAATAAAATAAAATCCTAAAAATTAGGAGTAGTTTGACTATTTTACATGCTCATAGATAAATTGATATTGACATTGATAATGTATTGTACGACTATATGTTTTAAGAATGAAAAACCAAAACAGAACTTTTATTTTATAATAAATATTTTTATAAATACCTACATATTATAGACACTTTCAATAGTAATTTTATTTATTAATATTAGGTAATACTGTTGTATTATATTTCAAACGCACACATTTTTACCATATTCAATTATTATAGTATACAAAATTGTTTTCATGTAAGTACTTAACTTTAGACTTTTATGTATAATATCCAAGATTAGACGCTTTGTCTTGGATGTTATAATATACATAAAAGACTGAAGTTAGGTACCTACGTGGAAAAAAATTGTGTACTATAGTAATTTGGTACTTTGTTATTTTTAAATAAATATTAAAATGCAATGTGTTAGCAACATTTTTTGTCATTTTCATTGGTATATTTTGGTATCCACATAATATAGGTACTTAAGTAAAAACCCAAAAGAGGAAGGTTTAAACATGGTCGTACTAGAATTGAGAAATGACTTCAATTATATTTAAAGAAGAACATTTTTTTAATTTTATTCAACAGATTGAACTGCTAGAATAATAAACTTCCAACGCTGATAATTATTGTTGGGGGGAGGGGGGGCCAGGCCAACAAATAGATTTTAAATTCACTCCTACCCCCTTCAACAATTAGGTATAACTTCGTGTAGGGGACATATTATTATTATCATTACGATTGCATTACGATCTATAAGAACTCTGAAAATCGGTTAAGCTGCTAATGAAACCGCTTTATTTTCGATATTACTTTCCAATATATTTAATCAAAAATTGCGGCGTATAAAATGCAAGGTAAATTGTTATTTTCAAAATATTTTACTACTGTATTATACAATGAAAAAAAAACATTTTTGTTGGTCTATGCATATTTTATTAAACCTTCGATATAGCTGTTATATACCCATTTTACACTTACGGTATAGATAATTTCCGCGTCACCGTATGGTTTTCTTCTGTTATCGTACCTTACATTGTGTTTACCTAAACCCATACCACTATAATAATGTGTGCGCAGCGTACTTCTCCCTCGAATTCCATGATCAAACGTTCCAATATATTATGTGTATAAACAGTACATAATATTCACAATATACACACAAGTGGTATAATGCAATAAATAATAATGTAATAGCCATTAGGATATTATAACCACACTCATTGGTGCAAACTCGATTGAATATATATATTATTAATAATTTCAAGTGTAGTATCAATTAAAATATTGACATATTGTACGTTTTACCGTTTCCTTGTAACTACAATATAATAACCACAAATCACAATCTACACGTCGTGTAGCCCCTGAAATCGCGGAGCGACGAATTTCTCGATTGGAAAACATTTAACGGGAAGGACACGAATGCGTATGCTTTATGACTCTATACGTATTATTATATACAGGAAATGTGTGCCAAATGTCGATTTATGCCGTCTGAATCGTATCCGGATACAAACTGTATCAGCCTATATACGAGCAATAATTTTTAATCAAACGCCTCGTTATCATTTCGTCTCTTAGCTCGTATAGTGTATTAGTGTGCAGTTTATCGTAGAAATCACAACCGTAACAAGCCCTTAAGTATATAGGCAGTGGCGTAACTAGGAATTTTGTATGGAAGGGACGGCTAAGTCTCACAAAAAATACAAAATATACAATATGTCTTTTTTTCACATTTTTTATTTTTTATTAATCTTGAAAAAATCCTAAGGTCAACACAGTCAATGTTAGGGGGGGTCTATAACCCCCTTAGCCCCCTTCTCCCTGAATACGCCGCTGAGTATAGGTATGTTCGGTTCTAAGATATTCTTAAATATTTTTAAAGATTGAATTACGAACAATACAATAATATATAAGTATAAGAATATTATAAGAACGAAATATTATGTCTTAAAATAATTCACTGTAATGGCTGTAAAACACGCGGCCATTTTTACATTGATATTGCAATCCGGCATATTTACATAAAAATAATTTTATTTTCATTCCACGTAGTAAATATTAATAACTTAAGTCTACAATGTATTGCATTTATTTACGGATAACGGATATAATGTATAGCGTATAGTATAAAATATGTATGTTGAGTGGGGTCAGGGTATAGCGTCAACAACTCAAAGTTACGGGCCCACCATATTTCTCTGTAAAGCCGGTACCAAGTAATGTATTACTGAGAAGTCTTACAGGGGTAGTTTTACAGAAAACATTTTTTAGTGTTTTGATTGAAAAACAATTAAGTATAATATGACTGTGCTGCGGAATACGAAACGTAAGAATTTATTATATTATATTATTATTAATAATTAATAAGGACCTCGCATAACGCTGTTAGTTGTTACCGATCCCGGGAATATATATTATTATACAGCGCGTTCTCGAGAGAAAAAAAAATTCCGAAGCTTATAAAATATTTACTGACGCGTGCAATAATCTTCCGGAAGTGAAAAACGCACGGCTCAAAAGAGTTTTTCAATCGTTTTGTAAAAAAAAATAAATAAATGTTTTCCTCTATTTAATAGGCGCCTATATTATCAGATTTCATATTAACACAATAATATGTACTTACCTATAAGGATTAAGGACACCACACTGCCAGCATATTATTCTGAAATCGTTTGTCCTTTATGCAATTGTATTAGTTTATTGGTACCTAGCTGAATATAATATATTGTACAGATTCTATTTTATTTAATAGCTTATATACTTGCAATTTATTATACTTATATTTATTGTTTATATACTACAATATTATATCAATATATATAAAAAGTATAAATAAAAGACATATTGTATTTGTATACTTAGCCCTCCCCCCCCCCATACAAAATTCCTGGCTACGCCACTGTATCACTGGTATTTGATAACATAAATATTGTGATTTCTCATATTATAAAATGTATTTTAATATAATTTGTATTTTAATGTGTGCATATTTTATACAGTTTTTTTAATTTTTGACTACACGTAATAACTATATCATTCAACATTATAGTCTAAAAATTAAAATATTTAAATCAACAATAAACTGTGTATTATAATGGGGATTCACTTTCTTTTTTAACGCAATTCGAATGGCTAAAAAGCGATAGAAAAATGAACATGGACTCGGCACATGTTTACAATTTATGTTGAACTGTAATTAGTAATTACCACGATCGGGTTATTTTAACATAACCCTGCTCGGTTCCCGAATGTTTCGAAACAACATTGCTAGTGAAAATATAGTTTAGTTTGCCCCGTTATAGCCTTATAAAGGCACCCGTATCCGGTGCAAGTTTTAGCAACGATTCAATTGATATTTTCGATTTTAGAAGTTAGAATGTTATTGATCGATGAACAGTGGTTAATTTGTGCTGCAGAGAAGGGAAATCGTGAAATATAGATAAATAGTATTAATATACGCAAAAATTATTTGTTAAAAAAAAATAAATACCGTCGCAGTACCTATTATGTTCATAATATTGATATAAATATTAAATAGTGTTTAATAGCTTGGTAACCAATACGTATTATTTATTAATTGTTGTTCCCAATTCAAATAAGTACCTATAGTTACGTCTAACGCCGTAATGGGTAATAAAATCAAATAATTAATATGCATATTATGTAGGTATTAATATTTTAAAAGTATTAAATTTCGTTAATAATTGTGACCGAAAAATGTACAAATAAATTATATTTATATTTCAGACTTTTTCCTGTTTTGAATTATCATTTCAGCCAAACCGACACCAATTAAATTATATATATAAATATATATATTATCATGTTTACTATAAATGTTAACGTTAAATATAATATTGTATATTATATCATTTTGTGGCTGTGTAATAATTTAGAATTAATATTCTGAGAAATTGGGCAGTTGTTAATGTGATATTCTTAAAAATATGATAATTATTAGCATTGCATATGTTCGAATGAAGTAATACCACAATCAGTTCATGTATATTTAGAGATAAGAACATTTTTTTTCCTAATATAACTTTATTCACTGTATAGTTGTAGGTATAAAAAATATTTGATTTACTAAAACATAAAGATACATTATACTATTGATTTCTAATACAAATATAATGCAACTATTCCAAACAAAGAAAATATAATTTAATTTAATTCCTTACAGCTATGTATAACGTCCGAATTATTAAAATGTAAAAGTTAGTATAATATAAATTATAAACAATTAAATAAAATAAAATGTGGGTTCGCAAGGAATCGGTTAACTAATAATATTACAATTCACTATTACTACCTTTTACAATTTATATTATCTGAAATATATAATTTTTGCGTTAGTATTATAGTATAATAACTAGGTAATAAACTAATAAGTAAAAACTAATAAAAAAGTATTGATCAAATTAAAAATACTGTTGGATAAAATCAATGCAATGTTGTACAAAGGAACTTATAACTCTCTAAATTTCTTTTATACGCAACTTAATTAAAAATATTTTCCTAAACTCGATATGACCAAAACATATTATTTGTGTTCATGCCATAAAAGGATTTTATAAAACAGTGTATTGATTTGTAGGCCAACTACAGTATAGGCGTATTTTTTTATGTTATATTATTTGAAATGGTTAAACGGTTCATAGAAATAACTAGGTTAGAACAATTATTATATATTTTAAACTGTTTCGTAATAACGATTAAGTAAAAAAATTAAAATTTATATTTTATACACAATGTACAATATAGGACTTATTTGAGATTCATTATTTTTGCAAAATTGAGTAATGCAATACTTAATTACCGTTCAAATTATAAAATATACTACTATATAAATAGATAAAAAGGTTAGGTTACAGCGATAAAAAAGAAGTTTTGAATAATTATCTAAAAACTAAACAAAGCTCATATAAATTATATAATAGTATAGACTATAAAGATGTATAGTGCAATAAATATTTTTCGGTAATACTTAAATTTTTAAACATCATACTTTAATTTCAACAATACCCACTTATAGCGTAGGTACATATTATTATTATATACTTATAAAGTTTTAATGTTCCCGGTGCAAATCACGTGACACGTTAAGATGATTTAAAGACGTCTTTGTGGTACGTTTCCTTATCGTATTATTACTGTTATTACACTATATTTTTGTTAAATTGTTAAGTGTATAACGCGTGATTATATACATACAGATAAGAAATTTCATTGTTTTTTTCCTTTGAACTGTTACTGAATTGCGTACGAAAAATGAATGTATTGTGCGAATAAGAATAAATAAGAAAAAAATTGCCTACCTTGTTTCTATAATAGTTAAAAAAATTTTTAACTCACGAGTTTTAGAGCTTATAACCTAAATATATTGTGGGTTTATTGCGGTAGCGCTAGTTAAATAATATTTTCATTACATTTTTTTTTTTTTTAGTGACGTTCGATATTTTCTTTAGAAATATAATTTATTTCTGGAACCGTTTTCAATTTTCTGCTAGTTTAGAAAATATTAGAACTGCGTAACAATAGGCTATAGAATTTTGGACGACCTATTATGCATTATACAATGTATTATTATATTTGTTTTCTTTTTCTCTTTCATTTTGCGGTGGTAACTTTGATTGCAGTCGAGTGGTATATACTACTGCAGAGTGCTTTCCCAATTATTATTGTACTTTTTAACGTAAATATGTTCTTGGGCAGGATACGCGATAAAATTTTTCTGACCGATTTTTCACGAGGTTGAATCATTGTCGAGGTTACTATTATTAACAAAAACATATTTATGATTCATAGATTTTCCTATTGTAGTGGACAAATATCGAGTAGGTACTATAGGTAGGTAGCGTGCTTTTTTGTGTACCTACCTATACCTATAGATTGTAATTTTATTTGTATTTTTAATAAAAATATAAACTTATTCCGAACCAGTAAGTCTCCCGGGTGGTTATGCGTAACCACGTTGGTAAGCACGATCGTTATACGGTATACGAAAATAATAGAATAACAATAATATAATAGTCCGAAGCTGAACGTCCGTGCCTTGTGTTAACGACATTCGAGGACGGCCGCGGCGGCGACGGCACAGCGAAGTGCATCGATATAATCTTTCAAACTGCATTAGCTGCAGCTGTAATGCACAACATTAATTATGTTGTTGTTTTGTTGCACATAATACAATATATATATATATATGTGTAGAAACGAGTGAGTGTGGGTTAACACACGCACTTGTACAAGGGCTTATAATCTGAAATTGAAACACTCACGAAATATTATAAATCGATCGTGCGTGTATCACACTACACTCCGATAACTATGACCTTAATTTATTTTGGACTAGCATACTATTGACATTGACTGTGTACGGTGTACCTATATTATAAAATAGCCGTTCATTTGTGCAGGTTATCGAAAGATTACAAAAGGTTACCGCGCCAGCACCGTGTAAAACATAAAATACATATCATTTTTTTTTCGATATAGGTACCAGCTCCTATATACAATATACGTACCTATATATTATTATTATATAGTCACAAACCTTGGAGAGCGCGTTAGGAAAAACTTTGAAACGACATTTTCCATTGTTATTATATTTTCTCGCCGCTACGAACGCGACCGCAACTGTTTTCATATATATTTTTTTCTTCACCATAAGTCGACGGAAAACCGTTATAATGCGCGTGCGCGTCCTTTTGGTTTGTCGCCCCGAGCGCCTGCTGCAGATCGCCAAACTTTAAATTTAATTCTCATAACACAATTTGTATATTACGTATTTAATAATATTATAATATATTATGTTATGCGTTATCCGGCAAAAAACAAAACGCAGTGATCGATAATATACTTGAAAAACAAAAATAATAGAATCTTTTACGAGGTCACGAGCCCAAGGCTATAGTGTTGTGGAAAAAAAATAATACCATTGTGATCGCGAGGCGTACACTCGAATTTATAACAAATAATATAATAATATTATACACGTCGACACAATTATGAATCGAAAATATCTCCCGCGCGTATATTTCATATTGTAATGTATACGAGTGAACGAATGACCTGACCTGACCTAACCTTATACCTAACCTAAACGACGCCATATCTCATCTGTGTGTACAATAATAATAATATGTATTATTACTATTATTCGAGATGCAGCTGTTGTCTAAACTCTGAAACGCTCTTTTTCTGCAGTAATACGACCACCTGAAAACGTTACGTTGTACTTATTTCGTTTTTTATTTTTCGACTATCGTTATGCATACCTATATTTAGATATTATGATATATGCAGACACTGTGTGTGAATGTGTGATAGTCTCTATAAAAGGTTTAATATATTATAATGTGACGTCGTAGGCATTTTTACGTACATTTTTTTTTTTTGCTTAATACATTCTGTATTGTTCCGATGTTTGTATACATTATTAGAGGGCTATGATTTATGTGTCACATTAATTTTTAATAAGTACAATTTACCAACTTTGACAAGATATGTATTTTAAAAACATTCTGAATAAAATGAGTCAAGTCTATTACATTATATATTTTTTTATTTATTTCGTTATAAACATACATATTTTTACAATTTCATTGCAGTTCATCCATATTTGTATGCATATTATGCTGTATAAGGACTCTTATCTTATACAAAAATATCAAACTAAATTATCGATATTTATGTGCAGAATACATTAGTATAAACATGACTGTTTATTGTTTAATTTCAAGGGATTCTTCAAGGCGACTTTGACGTCATACGTCATTCATATACTAAACCTAAGGGTGCAACATTAACATTATAATATAGGTCATCTGGTCATTGTATTATTGCAATCAAGACGAAGACGATCTTATGCATTATTACACCATTTTAACATCAAAACAATTTCCAATTTTCCATTCTACGTTTATTAATAAATTTAATAATTGTCATTTACATATTTTATATTTTTAAACTGTATAAACTATTCAGAAATCGTAAATATATTTTGATCATATTTCCTATATATTTTTACACATTATTATAATATACTTACAGATATTGGGGTTTTATTTATTTAATTTATTTAATTTTAATTTCATACATATATACATACATATGAATACTGGGCCCCACTGAGAGAACTCGTGTGGGGGCCAAAACCCAAATAAATTTAATTATGGATACATCTAAATCCTAGCCTGAAAAGGGGTGTAGGTATACCTATTAAGGGCTGCAGGTACCTCATTGGTTCCTAAGCCCCAAACCCACATGTCGAATTGGTTCTCGTTAATTAATACTCACATTTTCCTTCTCAATTTTACAGGTTGAGGACTGTTAACTTTAAATAGCCTTGGTAAAAAATGTGCGTCAGTGATCGTTGAAGTGGAAGTCAATCAGTCATCACTTAGTTTACAAAATTAAAATATTAAAATACAATATATAACATTTAAAGTTGTTGAGCTGGTACATTTGGTAATTCTATCAATTCCAAGTTAAAACCTATTATTCGTATCAAAAAGTTGATAAAAAATAATATGCTTTGGTACCGCAAGCCACCTGTTCAGCGCCACTGTACTATACCTTATCCGGATAATAAAAAGAGCAAAACAAATTTGTACCTATATAGGGCCTAACCTATACGTGTTCTCAGGCTGCGTATTCCGTATAGAGTGGAATGTTTTGTTTTTAGTGTTTTTGACGAATAAAAGATTTTTTAAGTTTTGGTTCCACACAGCATATACCTATAATAGGTACCTACCTAAATATTATATATTATGATATACGCTAGTCGAACAAAATAACACTTAATTAAATTATATATGAAGAGCTCGACCGGATAATAGGTTAGGTCTATATTATGTAAGGCTGGGTGACTGTGCAGGGTCCCCCCGCATACTTTGTGGTAATTCGAGAAGTAATCAAATTGTTCAATCAAAACGTCGTGTCTTGCAATCAAATAATTCGTGAATAAATGGACATTTCGGACGAGACTACCACGGAATTAAATTGTGTACATAATGTGAATAATAATCAATATATAGATGTGTGTACTGTAGATGTATACAGCATATATGACCGCAAGAAGCACATACCAAATATTTATTATATTTATTAATTATTATAATTTATAGTAAAATAATCGTGCGGTATGCATGACGCTACACTACGGTGTTCGTCCGGTTCGCAATAGGTATAATATTATTATTTGTTGTTGAAAATTTAATTATTTTTTTTATTTAGCCACTGGCTGACAATTATTTATTTACACATCAACATTTTTTTCAAGTGTATATTAATTTCTATTAATAATTAAATTAGTTCTACAATTTTAAAATATGCGTATACTCTACAAAAAATATCCCAATAAACTATATAGGTACCTAATACCTACCATGGCTACAACATTTATCGCGCTGATCGTGTTACACAATCTCGTGCCATGGGTGGAGTGGCTATTCTAGTACGGAACAAAATCAAACAACAACAATTGCCTACACTCGTTCTAACGTACCTAGATGCCGTAGCAGTTTCCATTAACATTAACAATAAGCATATAACGTTCGTCAGTGCGTATCAACCTCCTAGTCGCCAAATGCTTATAACTGTAACTCAGTTATAATTGCCGGTGATTTAAATTCTAAACACATTAACTGGGGATGCTGTGTTACAAATCCAAATGGCTCTAAATTACAAGCATTCATAACAGGGACTGGAACCGAACCTAAAAGAACCGGTTCTGGAACCGGAACCTTTAAAATATTAAGAACCAGAACCGGAACCGGAACCAAAACCTTTATTTTAATATAATAAGGTACCGGAACCGAACAGGAATTTTTATTTTAAAAAGGTACTTTAAGGTTCAAAAATAAAATAATTTTATTTATCATATTTAAAGGTATTACGATTTTGTGTATAACCTATGCAGCTATGCTATATTATGAGTTTTCTAATATTTCTCATACCTCAATTAACCTAACCTAACCTCAATTAAACCCACATTCTGGATGACCATTTGAAATTATTATACTTTTTGGTACCGAAATTATCTGGAACTGGAACCTAAATTATTTGGAACCGGTACCTTTATTTTTTTTCATAAAAGAACCAGAACCGAACCGGAATCGTTATTTTATTTTTGGAGAACCGGTACCGGAACCGATACCGATAAATTCAAAAGGTTCCAGTCCCTGATTCATAACAAACACACCTTTTTCAATATCAGCTCCAAATACACCTACCTACTTCCTAATAGATATAAACCGTTTTTTCAAACATGCTGTGCAATACCTTTTCTCCCAACCATATCTGTAATCCAAGCTATGACCTAAGATGAGTTAAATACACATTAGAACTACCAAATTATGGAGTCCAAAATTCCATAAATTACGTAACGCCAAATGAAATCAAACAAATTATTAAAAATCTCCCGAATAAAAAATCACCGGGTCACGACAAAATTACAAACATTATGCTAAAAAAATTACCACCTAAAGGACTAGTGTTTATGACCACATTATTTAACTCCTTATTGCGTCTTGGCTACTTTCCACCTAAATGGAAAGTTGCAAACATAATACTAATAAACAAACCAGGGAAGGACAAATCCAATCCTGACAGCTACCGGCCAATCAGCCTCTTATCTTCAATTTCCAAATTGTTTGAAAAAATCATTCACACTAGACTATTTTTTTTATTTAAATGCCATAGATATTATACCTAAATTCCAATTTGGGTTTAGATCAAATCATTCTACGGTTCAACAATTACTTAAAATAACCGAACACATTAATACTGCATTCGAAAAACATTGTCATACTGGAGCTGTATTTATAGATATTTCAAAAGCATTCGATAAAGTCTGGCACGAGGGCCTACTGTTTAAACTAAAATCCATTAATACTCCATCTTACTTATTCAATATTATTAATTCATTTCTACTTAACAGGCAGTTCGCTGTTAAAATATATGATAACACCTCAGACCTTATGCCTATATCTGCTGGTGTACCTCAGGGCTCTAAGCTTGGCCCCATACTATTTAACATCTACGTATATGATAGCCCCCAGTCACCTCATACGAATATTGCCCTCTTCGCAGATGATACTACTATATTCACCGAATCACGTAATATTGAAGCAGCTACCACAAATCTGCAAGCACATCTTGATGAAATATCTTATTGGTATAAAAAATGGCGTATTCAAATAAATGCGTCAAAAAGCACAGGTGTTATCTTCAGCCTTCGTCCTTACCGCTCCCCTGCACAATTAACATTTAACAATGTAAATATACCTTGGAGTTCTTCAGTAAAATAACTCGGCTTGACATTGGATAAACAGCTAACATGACAGCCCCTATCTCATCCAAACTTAAACTGGCATATCAGCGCCTTTCTATGTTATACCCTATTCTCAATAGAAAATCTCCAATACAGAAAAAATGCTCTCTTCTAATATTTAAACAAATTCTACGTCCACTACTCGCTTATGCGTGTCCGGTCTGGGGGAAATGTGCGACCACTCACATTAATAAAATTCGAATTTTTCAAAATAAAGTGCTACGTATTATTGCCAACGCACCTTAGTTTATAAGGAACGTAAACCTACACAAAGACCTTCAGATCCAGGAAATCACAGACCACATTAAAACCTCATCAAAAAACTTCCATACCGCACTGCTCAACTCTCCTGGCTCACTTCACTATCAACTCTGCGTACTTCCGTCTCAACGCAGATTAAAACGTGGACGTCCACATGACCTTCTGGCTTAACAGCTCCACATTATACAGCAGCGTTATTACTCGTAGTGTCAACATAAGCTTACAACTTGTCATTTATTATATCTGTTATACTTATATTGTTAATTACTATATTATTATTATAATTATTTTCTTTATTATTATTATTATTACTAAATTATCTTATTCAAATTGTTAAAAATGTACCTTTGTAATTAATATCAATAGATGTAAATAGCCATGGCTAGGAACATCTTAATATACAAATAAAAAAAATACCTACGATATACATTGTTGAATAGTTCGCTTAACAACTATTGTCTGTTAATCATATTATCGAGAAATTCGGCAACACATTAAATTGCTTTTCCGACATCTTCACTAATTCCGTCAGCATAGATGTTTGATAGTTGATACTTAATAATTATAGGTACTTCACATTCCACCTGTTGCAGTGCATATAATGTACAACCTAGTATAATACGGTGCAGTGTATGTCCTCATTACAGGCTATGTTTATTATGCCTCTTCACTTCTTTTTAAGTTGTTTGATTTTTCCATCGCTTAGTTGTCTATTTAATATTGCTTGGTTTTCTTTATTTTCTTCTTCATTCGAATGATTTTTCTATTTTATTCCAATTTTAGTACCAGTCATTCCATTGTTAAAAAATGATTTTATGCATTACGTTTAAAACGTGAATATATTGATTCCGAAATTACATGTAATAGCATTCGGCCAAACGTATAAATATAAGATACTCGGCTTATTCCAAGAAATAATTCTTTATAATAATCAACATAACCATAGCCCCCATATTACGCCTTCAAACTCTACATTATTATGGAATTATTATTCTTAGTATATAAAGTCAAATAACTCATGGAGTACTCGTTCTAGAATGTTTATTTTGATGCGTCCACATTTTCAGAAAATATATCCGCTAAATAATTTTCAGTTTAAAAGGGGAGTCGCATTTGAAAATCAGAAGTTTGTTTCTCCACGGGACGCTTCTTAAGTACCTATAGTCTGAATAATCTCAAGAATTTATAAATATGGTATTTTAGTAGGTATAGCCGTATATCCGTATATATGTATATTTTTTGAAAATTCCAAAATTCGGATTTCTAATAACGGCATTATATCGAACAAAAAAGAGGGTGAGCCTGCTATGGTGAATTACCTTGTGTATCAAATAAAGGAGTACATCATACTATATACTATTATACTCTATCATACTCTATTATAATATATTCCCATATTATACAATTACTTGATACGTAGGTATAGCTGTATAGACACAGGTACGCCTTATATGATGCTGCTAATAGCTCGAATTTGACAAAAAAAAATGCACTAGTCAAATAATTCTCTCTACTATACACTCATCAGTGTAATGATAATACTTATATAATATTATGTTATATACCTAGGTATGAACTCGTTATAAATAGTATACACACTATGTATAATTGTTTACAAAATGAACGTTTGGCACGCGTATGCCTATATAAACAATATATACGATAGTACATATAATATTGTATACCTATAGAGTAGCTAACAATATTATACTGTAATATATTATTATGTTCTTCAACGTGCGACGCATCCTTCGATGCATGCAATGGTACATATTATATAGGTAATATATATTTGTACATATTATTTTCCTAGTCTTCACATAGATTTATACCTAGTATAATATACACACATATATATATATATATATATATATTATACTAAACACAAATGTGGTGGAATAATTAACGTCGTACGTTTTTCCTTTCTCTTTATTTTTTTATTGTATATATTATATTTCACTTACGCGCGTTTCAATATTTAGCCGAGTAGCTAAAGGCTATTATTTAAGTATCATAGTTTTTGTATTTAATTAAGGCCGACTAACACGCGATTGATGCGTATACAATATAGGTACGCATATTGCATACGCATAAAGGTATACTTACTATAATACCTATATACCTACCCAGCACAGCTGTTTCTGCAAGTATACCAAGTATGCGGTTTATCGTATTTACAAGTATATATAATAATAATATGTCCACGGTGTACCTATAGGTACCTATATTATTATATGATAATATTATATTATCCGTATATGTGTTTCGAACGTATTTCCAAGCAAAACCAACGCCGCTGCCACCGCTTCCTCGGGCAATTATAAATGTTTAAATCCAGCTCATAAAAACACACACACACACACACACACACACACACACACACACACGTGTATCGCGTATATAACCATAATAATATAATACTGATATGTAATTGACGCCTAATGACGCGTATCTATAATATTATCATACTTTATAGGTATATACGTCAGCGCGTGCTGCACTTATTATTTGTTGCAGTTTTAAGTTTTTAATTTAAAATTTTTTTCTGCGGGTTTGCTAGTTTTATTGCCATACCTATATAATATAATATAATATATGTATACACATGCATATGCACAATTATTATGTTTTAACGCGTCGGTTTTAATTGATTTCAGAAATCGTTTTAAGCGTTTTACGAATGCGCCGCATATAATATGATAATAATAATAACGTTACAGAGGTGCATTATGTGCCTATACCTAAGTGGCTAAGTAGTATAATATTATAATAATATTATCTATATCCCACGTTCGACGCGCGAGCAACCACAGATTAAATGTAATTTTACTGTCGGTCGAAATCGTATTATGATGTATACGTATATAATATATATTATTCTGTGTTCTAAGAGATTCGGGAAAAACGCTAATGCCGGATCGCACTAAACATATTTTAATGAATCAATGGTGGTCTCGTCTAAATAATTTAAAATATTATTATGTGCATACTGTGATGCGTCTTCAATTTGTGCCATCCGTCAATCGCATCACTCATTGTTTACTGTATATAATATGTCTGTACATAGGTGCAATTCTAGGGGTGGCTTGGGTGTGCTTAGCACCCAGCATTTTGAATTTAGCACCACCAAATTTGTTCATGTTAGTTTACATTTTAAGCTGGTTTCCATAACCATGGAAGGGCTTTAGCACCCCCAGATTTTTCATTGAAATTGCGCCCCTGTGTCTGTATTATTGTACCTACGTAAAACACGTGGTATACTATGAACCCCGTGGCCCACCGTGTCGAAACGTATTAACGTATTATTACGAAATTTATATTATCACCATCGAACGTAGTTATAATATTATCATTGGATCGTATATATTTTTTAATATTATAATTTATAATACATTCGATCTTGTTTTTCAATCATTTATATAATTATCAATATCGAATTCTAGAATATCTGGTGCAGAATGATGTATAATATTATACATTGCTTGATCCGATACCATATTAATATGCAGATATTCAGCCATTAAAAAAGTGCAGTTCAATCGTTTTACCATCGCACCACATTCTATTTCATCTGGACGTCTGTATATAATATTATAGGTAATATTATATCGATTATTTTATACTATTATAATAATATGCGAGGTACCTATATAATTAAACGGTAATTTGTTTTCGTTTTTCAAATTCCCGATTGTCGAATTTTCATTATTAAAATATGTATTATACGAGCACCAGTAAATAAATATGTAACACGGTAGGTATAACTGTTTCTAGGCGGTCTAACTAAAAACACGTCTCCTATAATAGGTCAGGTATACCACCAGCTTTTATAAATCTAAAATAATCAAGTTACCTACTTAAGGGGATTCGATACCGTGATTTTCTGTTTTTGTCTAACACACACGTAACATAGGATTTTAGACTGGTTCTTTACCAAACATACCAATCAATCTAATGAAGCGATAAGAATTCTAAAAACATATTTGAATTTGTTGTCAAGTCTACTTGAAATCGACTCTCCCGCATTTTTTTTTATTTCAAAAATTAAAATACAAAAATTATTATTCTTTTTTAATATGACATTTTTAGGAATTTAGGGAATAATATCAAACCTGTGGGAAAGTCGATTTCAAGTAGGCTTGACGACAAATTCAAATATGTTTTCAGAATTCTTATCACTTCAATAGATCAATTGGAATGTTTGACAAAAAAACATGTCTAAAACACAATGTTGCGCGTGTGTTGGACAAAAACAGAAAATCACGGTATCGAATACCTTACCCTTAATACTATAATATAGGTACTCATATGCGTTGTTCATGTAAACATATTAAAATACGATGACCACAATAAAATATTTATGTGTATTATACTTTTTTTTAATATACAGACACCGAAAGGCGCCGCAATCAACCATCAGCCTTATCTAACCAATATGACGTGATTTAGCCATCACAATCAGATATTAGTTGAACAATTTATTATAAGTACGTCAATCAATAATTGTCTAGCCTTATCCGCACCATATAATATTGTGTCTTACCACTATACGAAAATCGAATCCCAATACTCATGTGTGGATCTACGCCTATATATGGCCAAAGAACGCGTGCAAACTACAATTTGTAGGATATAGGTACATATATATAATTATTAAAAATAGCTGATTGGAATGGTCAAACTCTTTTTATTAAAGATTTACCGAGAATATATTTTTCCTTTGAAGGTATGCGTATGCCAGTCGGCAGTGTTGTTCCTATTAATAAATTGTAGGTATTAATAAATATAATGAACATCATACAATCTTAGCCTAGTGCAGTTCTGTTGTACAATTACAATTTATAATTGCTTAAGAATAAGACGTATTTAATAATAAAATATGTCTATATCATTTTATATAAATTAACATGATGTTAAGTCCGAGCTTAAGGTTGACATTCTTGAGATATTGGAATTTAAGAATATAATATAATTGCTCAGTGTTTTAATGAATGCCTGCACTGTTCCAAGTGCTCATCTTTAAGTGTTTTTAAATCTAAAAATTGACTCGGGCTGCAGTATGTAGTTTCAATACAGGAGACAGTCGATTGCATGAATTATCAACGATTATTAATAAGCTGTTGTAATATTAATATATAGAAATAAGACTGTCATGAAACTAAATGTTGAAACATTTTAAAGAAATAAATTGGCGATCGACTTCGAAGTCATCAGCGACCGACTGTTTGAGTGTTTCACTATTGTAGCCCCCGTAATGTACCTTTATATAGCAATAATACCTATTAGCGACCGTACAAAATCGAATGTATAGTAAATGCAGTATTTGCCAATGTTCAATTATTTGCTCGAAATATTATATTATGGCATAATGATTTTGAAAATGTTTCGAATATCTTCGTATAATATATTGTTACTATCTATACACCTAACACGCGTCATGTCTACTTGTTAAAGTCGGTAAAATATAACACGAACATTATCGCATATATATTATAGTTACATAATATAATATAATATGCATTTATAATAAGTGACGGCTTGCTAAACGCGATCGTGTTATCATGACATATATAAATATATTGTTATACACTTGGACAACAATTATTATTGTATGATGGTTAAAATCACGTTAATAAACTATAGAGATTATTTTATTCTATGATTTAATAGTATAATATTATATTCGTATTATACACACAATTCGTCATTCCAACACAGGGGCGGTTCCAAGGGGTGGCCTAGAGGCCGCCACCCCTAAGCCCGCGCGTATTTATAAAAATGCATTTTAAATTATTATAATATTGTCATATGGACCATATGGGCCATAGAGGTATGACGGTGTATACGATGTACCAGCTGGGTAAATGGACTAAAAATAGACGAATTGAATTTGTGTTGTAAAAATTGTTGTTTTCTTTTTGGTATAAGATTTTGTGAAATTATAACTCCTACCCCCCCCTAACCAAGGCTCTGGACCTGCCTCTGTTCCAACACCTCTTAAAAAGTAATACCTATATTACCATATATCCACTAACGCGTGTGCTTGTTATTACGTACAGGTGCTATGTAATGCTTTCAGTGTTTCCGGAAAAAGATCTCCAATAATAGGGGGGCGAAGACTCGGCCGCAATCGAGACGGTCGAATATTCCCTAGACATTATAATATTATAGTGGATGTAAGTATGAATCTTGATTTTTTGAAGGCAGTATCAACAAACACAATAATTTTAATTCAATTTATTTATTTTATTCAATTAATATTTTAATTTTTTTTTATTGCGCTAATCAATAAATAGACGTAAATCTTAAACAATATATTATACGGGCAAAATTCTCTTAAGTATAATTATAAACATTTTAACAGAAATACTTAGGTACTTAATTTCATAGTATATGTATGCGATTATATAGTGACAACTTATATTTTTGTTAACTTTACCTATATATGTCTAAATGTCTAATATTTGGTAGAAGTTATTTTAGGTTTGAGTTTATCATCCTCCGATAATATTATAAAATTATATTGTAGTAGGTAGGTTGCAGTTATAATATATTATTATAAACATTGTAAACTGTAGTAATTTGATACGTTACATTTATTGTTCCGATGCCGTTGAATACCTTTTTTCAAAATGGTGTGTCTAAACCACGCCTATCACATATTTGGGTATTCCATGTGTGAATATACTATAGGAAGGTGTACCAATTTTATATTATAATATTGTATTGTGCAATACCATCAATTAGGAAACGAGAAAATCATTTTGAAATACAGAATCGGAAGCGGAAGTGGATCTGTGGTTAACAGACTGTACATACAAACAGAAGCGAATTGGAATTTCGGGAAATCAGGAATTTGTTTTTGTAAAATCACATTTTATAAATATAACAACAATACAATATTTTGATCCTATAAACTTTCAAATTGACTAAACTAACTAATGTTTATGCGTTGATACAACTGCAGGTACCTACCTATAATAGTTTAAAATGGATTTTTCGAAAATTATTTGTGCACTTAGCCTAAAATTTGTATAAAATTAACAAAATTATTAGTATGGTAGGTATACTACTAAACTATTACTTAAGTGGTTTAAGTTATTAGTTAACAATATAAAATGTATTAGGTACACTTGCTTAAATGTTTAAATTTGATTATTAGTTCACATTTTCTAAAATTATAATGTACTTAGGTACCCATATAAATTTAAATTTTAAGTACCTAGCACTTACCAATTTGTTGAGTTATTTAACTTTATGTAGGTACTAAGGATAGTTCCAAGATAATGTGTTTGGAAAATATTGGGGCTTGAACATTTTAGTAACCAATACTAATCTATAAATATTATAGAATTGGTAAAAATATCATAAAATGTTTACTAGAAATAATTACAAGATCGCATATTACATAATATATTTAAAATTATTGTAAAACCAAAATAAAGGACTTTTATCTTTAGAGTTATAGTTAGTTATATCAAATAACTCAGAAATTGATCATTTAAATTTTGATTTAGATAAATCATGATTTTCAAAATAATCATCTGCTAGACAATATGCAGTAAGAAAGGTATATTGGTACCCGTTTTAAGAAATTATATTTTTTATCGACCCAAGACATTCCTTAAATTATATAAAAAAAACTAAATAATTATAAAAGAATAGGGCTTAATAATTAATATAGATGGTATAGGTACGCATACAAATTACAAAAACAGAATTATAATAAATTAATTTTTAAAGCAAAATAGGAGCTGGGCAATGGGCATATTCGGTAAATCACTCTGTATATTTGTATACGCTGTATAGTTTTTCAAAAGAATAGATACCATAATAGCTTATTACGGTGTTTGCACATTTTTTTTCGGGTGAGTAGTTTTACCATTCAACTGCCGACAGTCAATAATCGCAAGTCCTATGTAGGCACTCATCAAAATTAGTTATACAATAACAACATAATTTAATAATACTACTACAAAGCTCCCCTACCCCCCCCCCCCTACCCATGAAATCGCTTATCCGCAATTGATTATAATAGCAATATATGCGATTCTTATAAAAGGCCATTTATCTCACTCAACTCAATCACAGACTGCTGCAGTGAAGCGATATGGCGAAAACATTAAAATATATGTATGGGACATTGGGACATTGCCATTTATTGCCATTATTGTTGTGTCCGATCATCCGTACACATAACGCTTACAAAATGTCACCTTGATCTGTGCCTTGTGGGCATACATACGGTTTGTCGGTTCGATAAAATGGTGTTAGAAAAAAACATCAAAGGTCGTTTGAATAAAATTCCATAATGAAAATTGAATTCCGTTTTTTTTCTTCACTGATATAAAGTACGAAAATATATAATTTTGTTGTACAGAAGACAAAAACCCACATTCGTTATGACAATGCGAATATAATAAAATGTGATGAGAACTGCACGTACGATTATAATATCGCACAATAATATCAAATGAAAAACACGGTTAAATAGATTAAACTAATTATTGTCTATAAATAGGTGAAAAATAATAAGCCCCGTAAATTACTGTCGAAAACAAGTAAAATATTTGTGTCTTGTGCACTTGTACATAATTATTAGAAAAACACATTGTAATCGTTGTTTTAGATACATGAACAACCTTGATAAGAATAATACATTATTAATAATGTTTAAAATAATATAGTTATATTCCAAAGTTCAAAAAAAAAAACTAAATTCACTGGGTGGGGTGTCAAACTCCCTTCTACCCCTCCCCGGCGGACTCACCGTTAATACGTTACTTGTCTTATTATATATAGACAGTTATCTGCAGTGCAGTTAATCGACGGTTTGGTATTTTACGGTATTTATAGTATATTCAGATAATAATATATTTTCGAATCAAACTAAATCCGTCACCACCGACTTGAATAATTTTTATTTTATGTGACTTTTAGGTATTGTTACTAATATTTGTGTGTTAGTTTTTTATTGTAGGTAATTGTAATTATAAAATTGATCGAAAATAACGACAATTACGTGCAAAATCTGTAACTTGCGCATTTCAGAAACATTATAGTACCTATCTTTAATTTTTATTAATTACTTGTAAAGTTGTAATACTTCTTTTTTTTTATTGATTCATCGGCTGAAAACACTATTTATTTGACAGTCTGTTATGTTAATAATGTCTCGACATTCCAAGTAAAACTTATTAAAATAAGTCTTAAAAAAAAGGTGGGTAAGTGGATTTCGCTCTGCTGTACAGTAGGTTACAAGTAGGTCACTGTATAATGGATGGTATTAAATTTGAATTCAATGATATAATATCATAGTATAAGAAAAAAGATTCTGAGCGGAGACGGTATGTCAGTCTAGGTATAAGACATAATATTATATTATAGTCTATAGTATTTAAAAAAAATTGACCTATAATAGGTACCTATAATAAATTCAAAATTAATCATATCATCATATATATTAGGTACTTATAACGCGTTATACATCAACAACAAACCGTGATACTATCGTAGATAAATAATAGTATACTTTAGAAGTATCAGGTATACCCAAGAATAATATTATACAATCACAACAAAATAACTAAAATAGTTATTCTAGGTTTTTAATATGTAATTTCGTCCAAATTTGTACTTAAAATGACTATAAAAATAAACTGTGTTAATGTATTTTTTAGATTTTTTGGTAACAGAATTAATTACTTACGTGGAATCTTGTTTTAAATTTTAAATTCTTAGATACAAAAATTGAACATTTTATAAATTTTTAACTACAAAATAATTTTTCAAATTAAAATTTGATAAATTTTGTCAAAATTTCAACTTCAAATGCTTATAAAAAAATGTGTGCCTATGTATTTTTAATGTTTTTCAACTGATATTGTAACAATATATCAGGAGCTTTGTATCACATTTTTACACTTTTTGGCCCAACAGATAAAACTTTATAGATAATTATAGAAAAAAAAAACTAAAAAAATTGAAAACTGAAAATGTCCGTAAACAGCTCAAAAAGAGTCAAAATATTTTCAAAATTGTATGGTGTATAGGAAATGCTAATATAAACATTCAGTAAAATTTTCATGTATCTACAGTTATTTGTTTTTGAATTACAACAAAATAAGGAAATCGCTACATGAGAAATCGAGTGAATATCCAATGTTGTAAAAATTTGAATTTCAAACGATCATAAAAATTTAATTTGACTTTCTTATAGATATTTTTTGTTTGATAAAGGTAGATAATCTTATAAGGAATCTTGTATTACATTTTAAAATCTTAGATTTAAAAAGAAAAATTTTTACGAATTCTTAACTCAAAATAATTTGCTAATTTTCGTGATTTTTCCATATTTTGTCAATTTTTGAACTTTAAATGCTTATAAAAAAAAACTGTGACTAAGATTTTTAATATTTTTCATCTGCTTTTAAAACAATATACTAGGAGCCTTTTATTAAATTTTCAAGCTTTTTTAATCACAAATAAAATTTTATTGATATTTTTAGAAAAAAAACTAAAAAAAAATGAAACTGACATGTCCGTAAAGAGGTCAAAATATTTTGAAATGTTATGGTGTATAGAAAATGCTAATATAAACATTCAGTCAAA